>NW_006400274.1:22886-24330 GCF_000299155.1 Elephantulus edwardii
ACCACGACCCCTTCTAAACCCAGCCTGGACTTCTGGTAGTTCTCTGTTGATGTGCTGTTCCAGTCGTTTTTGGATGATCTTCAGTAAAATCTTGCCATAATAAATATCTATGCACCAAATTATTGTTAGTTGTTATTTGTATTGTTGCTATGTGCAGTCAAGTTGCTTGCAACTCATGGCAACCCTATGTACAACATCCCTGAAACCTGCTCTAGCCTGTGCCAACTTTACTGTCTCTGGCACACTTACCGTCATTACCCCAGTCAATCTATCTCATTGATGGTCTCTTATCTCTTTCTTTGTATCTCCACCTTTCCAAGCATAATGTCCCTCTCCAAGAACCAGTCCCTCCTTGCAACATGACCAAAGTATGTCATATGAAGCCTCGGAATCCTTGCCTCCAAGGAGCAGCCTGGCTTCACCCTCTCTAGGACAAACCTGTTTGTTATCCTCGCAGTTCATAGTATATTAAATATTCTTCTCCAGCACCACAGATCAAAGGAATCAATTGTCTTTCTATCATCCCTAGTCATTATCCAGCTCTCTGATACATAGCAAGCAATTGAGAAGACTATGGCCTTGGTCAGGCACACTTTAGTCTCCAGATTGATGTCATTGCTCTTCAGTACTTTAGAGGGGTCCCTGACTGCTGACTTTTCCAAAGCAATTCATCTCTTGATTTCCTAGGTTCTGGTACCAAGAGTGTTGATTATGGAGCCAAGCAAACTAAACCTGTTAACAATCTCAATCTCTTCACCATTTTTCATAATGCTGCCAATCAGACTAGCAGTGAGAAACTTTGTTGTCTTGATGTTGAATTTCAATCCATAGTGAGGGCTGCAGTCCTTGACCTTCTGCAGCAAGCGCTTCAGGTTCTTCTCAGTTTCAGCAAGCCGTGTTGAGTCATCAGCACAGAAGATTTTTTCCAACTTTTGCAGTCAGAAATTCATTGCACATGCAATCAAGATGCATTAATAATAACAACTGAGTAACTGAATGAAAAAGTTGGGAACGGGGGAGAAAGATCAGTAGTTGGAAGAACATGGACGTAGTGACAGAAATGAAGCTGGAGATAGAATTCTGTGAATTCAATGATTTATTCATCACATACATAATATTATTATACATTAATTTATATAATACAAAAGGTCCCCATATACTGCTAAGAAAACAAACAGATTCATTCTGGAGAGGGTTAAACCAGGCTGCTCCTTGGAGGCAAGGATTCTGAAACTTTATCTGATGTACTTTGGTCATGTTGTAAGGATGGACCGGTCCTCAGAGGAGAACATAATGCTTGGCAGGGTGGAGGGCAGGTGCAGGAGGGGAAGGCCCTCTGGGAGTTGGATTGATTCGGTGACTCGGGCAATTGGAATGAGTGTGTCGGAGACAATGAGATTGGCACAGGACAGAGCAGAGTTTAGAGCTGTTGTACATAGGGTCG
>NW_006400274.1:25023-26260 GCF_000299155.1 Elephantulus edwardii
TGGCCAATCCTTTTTCCTAGTCTGTCTTAATCTGAATGTTCAGACTTAGAAGAGTATCTGACAGACAGCAATTTGTCGAGTAGTGAAAGATAAAACCCTCATTTTGGAGCTGACCACTAGCTACAGTGTAGTCCCCGCCTTGGGGCTTGTTACCTGGAGGCGTGCCAGAAGCTATTGTGGGAGTCCTCTGTGTTGTCTGGTCACTCCTTGTGCCCGCGCTGCTTCTGGCTCCCGCTTCTGCCGCTGCTGGAGGCAGCTCCCTCTGTCTCTCCCTTGCTCCTCCCAACAGGTTTAGGCTCCGCCTTGGGGCTTGTTACCTGGAGGCGTGTCAGAAGCTATTGTGGGAGTCCTCTGTGTTGTCTGGTCTCCCGCGCTGCTTCTGGCGACCACTTCTGCCAGCAGCAGCGGCTCCCCCTGTTGCTCCCTTGCTCCTCCCAACCAATTTACGCTCCAACTTGGGGCTTATTCCCTGGAGGTGTGTCAGAAGCTATTGTGGGAATCCTCTGTGTTGCCTGGTCTCAGGTTGTGCCTGTGCTGCTTCTGGCTCCCACTTTTGCAGGTGGCGGAGGCGGCTCCCTCTGTCTCTTCCTTGCTTCTCCCAACCAGTTTAGGCTCTGCCTTGGGGCTTGTTCCCTGGAGGCGTTTCAGAAACTATTGTGGAAGTCCTCTGTGTTGCCTGGGAAGAAGAATCAGTAGTGGGAAAATGTGGACTTGATGACAGAAATGAAGTTGGAGATAGAATGTTTGAATTTTGCACAATGACTTATTCATTGCAAATACGGTTTTGAAGAGACATAAACATAGATTATACACATGGATTTCACCTGATGGTATGCATAGGAATCAGATGAATTACATCTGTGAAAAAAACCGCTGGAGAAGCTCAATATCAGCTGTGAAAACTGGGCCAGGAAGCTGCTTGTGGAACAGACCACCAACTACTCATATGCAAGTTCAAGCTGAAGCTGAGGAAAATTAAACCGAATCCACAGGAGCCAAAATATGACATTAATTTCATACCACCTGAATTTCAGAATCATCTCAGGAACAGGTTTGAGGCCTTGAACACGAATGAGCAAAGACCAGATGAGTTGTGGGACGACGTAAAATATATCATCCAGGAAGAGTGCAGGCGGTCATTACAAAGACAGAAGAGGAAGAAAAGACCAAAATGGATGTCAGAAGAAACTCTGAGGATTGCACTGGAATGTAGAGAAGCCAAAGCACAAGGAAGAAT
>NW_006400274.1:27929-29111 GCF_000299155.1 Elephantulus edwardii
GTGACTGGGGTAATCGGGATGGGTGTGTCGGAGACAATGAGATTGGTACAGGATAGAGCATGGTTTAGGATTTTGTACATAGGGTCGCTATGAGTCGAAACGACTCGACGGCACATAACAACAACAACAACATTGTATATATTATTTTAAAAATATTTTTATAAGAAACACAAACGCAGGCAATACACATGGATTTCGCCTTACGGTATGCATAAGAATCAGTTTGACTACATCTGTATAAAGAATCACTGAAGAAGCTCAATATGTATCAGCTGTGAAAACTAGGCCAGGTGCTGATTGTGAAACAGACGACAAACTACTTATATGGATGTTTAAGCTGAACTTGAAGAAAATTAAATAAAATCACAGAAACCAACCAAAATTTGACCTTAAGTCTATCATGCTTGAATTTCAAAACCATCTCACAAACAGGTTCGAAGCCTTGAATACCAATGAGCAAAGACCAGATGAGTTGTAGAAGTATATAAAGAATATCACGCATGAAGAAAGCAAAAGGTCATTACAAAGGCAGAGGAGAAAGAAAAGACCAAGATGGAGATCAGATGAGACCCTGAGTATTTCACCAAATGTTAGAGCTGCAAAATACACAAAAGCAAACATTACTAGAACTGAAAAGATAGACACCACCACAATTTTAGTAGGAGACTTCAATATACCACTCTCAAGAAAAGATAGAACCACTAGAAAGAAATTCAACAAAGATCCTGAAAACTAAACCACACAACAAACCAACTCAATCTCATAGATACATAAAGTTTAAAGCACCCCCCAGAAAAGCATAGTATACCTTCTTCACCAACGTGCATGGAATGAATATTCCATTAATATTCCCAGAATAGATCACATTTTAAGTAACAAAGTAAGCATCAATAATTTTTTTTACAAAACCATAGAAATAATGTTGTTGTTGTTATGTGCCGTCGAGTCGCTTGTGACTCACAGAGACTCTACGCACAACAGCCCTAAACTCCACTCTGTCCTGTGCCAATCGCACTGTCCCTGACACTCCCATCCCAATTATCCCAGTCACTGAATCAATCCACCTCAAAGAGGGCCTTCCTCTCCTGCGCTGTCCCTCCACCATCCCAAGCATGATGTCCCTCTCCAAGGACCGGTCTCTCCTCACAACATGTCCAAAGTATGTTAGACGGAGCCTCAGAA
>NW_006400274.1:29796-34607 GCF_000299155.1 Elephantulus edwardii
TTCTGATGACTGCCTCCTGGTCCAAGTATAGGTTTCACATTAGAACGATCAAGTGTTCTGGGATTCCCATTCTTCTCAGAGTCAGCCACAGTTTGTTAAGATCCACACAGTCAAATGCCTTTGCATAGTCAATGAGACACAGATAGACATTCCTCTGGTATTCTCTGCTTTCAGCCAAGATCCATCTAACATCAGCTACAATATCTCTAGTACCACGACCCTTTCTAAACCCAGCCTGGAGTTCTGGTAGTTCTCTGTTGATGTGCTGTTCCAGTCGTTTTTGGATGATCTTCAGTAAAATCTTGCTTGCCTGTGAAATCAGTGAGACTGTTCTGTAGTTTCCACATTCTGTTGGGTCACCTTTCTTTGGGATAGGAACAAATATCGATAGAAATAATACAAAGTATAATCTCATAACACACTACTACAAAATTAGAAATTAGTAACAAGAGGATAAAGGAGAAAATACCATACATTAGGAAGCTGAACACACCCTGCTTGAACATGAGTGGTTAGTAGAAGAAATAAAAAAATGAAATAAAATTTTCTTGAAACAAGTTATCATGAAAATATAACTTACCAAAACCTCTGAAAAACAGCCAAAGCAGTACCGAGAAATTACTTTATAACAATAAGCAAACACATCAAAAGGAAAGAAACATGACTTTTTTTTCTTTAACCCAGCATCTCTAAGTTGAAAAAACAGCAAGAAAACCAGACATGTTCTTACAATGTTGAAATTCTAAAAATTAGGACAGAAATAAATTGAATACAAAACAGAAAAAAGAAATTGAAACCGTCAATAAGACCATGAATTGCTCTTCTTTGAGAAGTCAATAAAATCGACAAACCACTGGCAAAACTTACAAAGGAAAAGAAAGCAAAGACAGAAATAATTTGATTAAGAGTTGAAAGGGGCAAGGTCACAACAGAACCAACTAAAATAAAAAATATTTACCTTGTTAACAATGGAATATTGTGGAAAACTATACTCAATAAATGTAAAATCTAGAGGAAATGGACAAATACTTAGAAAGTCACACTGTCTCTAAAGTGACACGGACCAAAGTAGAATACCTGAATAGACACATTACAAAAGAGGAAATTGAACAGGTAATAAACCAGACAGTTTTTATCAAACATTCAGAGAGGAACTGTCACCAATTCTAGATAAAGTATTTCAGATTATAAAAAAAGATGGACTTCTCTCAGATTCATTCTATGAAGCAAACATATCCTTGATATCAAATTCAGGAAAAGACATCAACAAAATAGAAAACTATAGGCCAACATCTCTCATGAACAGAGACGCCAAAATCTTCAATAAAATTCTGGTCAATAGAATCAAACCGTACATCAAAAAATATTTCAACATTATCAAGTAGGATTCATAACAGGTATACAAGGACGGTTCAAGGTAAGAAAAACAATCTGTGTAATTCATCACATTAACAAAGCAAAGAACAAGAATCACATGATCCTATCAATTGCTACAAAAAAGGCCTTTGACAAAATCCAACACCCTTTCCTGATTAAAATACTCAACAAAATAGGAATAGAGAGGAATTACCTAAACATAATAAAAAAATGTATAATGAAAATCCAAGAGCCAAAATAGTTCTCAATTGAGATTAAAGACATTTCTATTGATAACAGGAACTAGGCAAAGATGTTCATTATCACTTCTTTTATTCAATATTGTTTTGAATGTCTTGTTGTTCTTGCTGCTAAGTGCCGTAGAGTCAAGCGCAACTCATAGCAACCACATAAACATAAGACCTGAACCTTGTTCTATAACTATCGTCTTTGTTCTATGTTCGTAGTTTCCAGAGGCATGTGGTTTAGGAAGTAGATTACATTCCTGCTTCCAAATCTGAATCAATCTGGGAATTCCATCAAACACTGTCTGTGATGGGTAACCATTATGGCATTTGACACATCAATGGCACAACATTCAGCATCAACAGCAACCTCAAGTTACTTCAGTATATGAAATTGACAGACCAGTGCTGAACTACTTAGAAGAATGTTCATCCAAAATCAATCAACACCAGGCCCAAGGGCTGCGGGCCCAGGGCCTCCAAACTGGAGATTTAGTCAGGCCCAATAGCCTTTTAAATACCGGGCCTGCCCACAAGTTTGGAGGCTCATGTGTGGAGTGATTGGATTCTGGAAAGCGGTTCTTGTCTTGGTTGGGTTTGAGTGTGAACTGTTTGGTTGGTTGTTTTTTTCATTCACTATCAGGTGTGAGCTGATCGGATTTGCTGGATTTAGTTAACAATGAGTGGTGGGATGGAAGCCTCTTGGTTTAGGCAACAAGGACCAGGTGGGCAGGCCTTGGAGTCTTAGCAATAGCAGTAAGACAATAGAAGGAAGTAAGGTATCTAAATTGCCAAGAAAGAGGTAAAATTATCTCTATATGCAGATGGCATGATAGTATACTTAGAAAACCCTGAAGACTCAGCAAGAAAAATACTGGACATAATCAATCAATTTAGCAAATTGGCAGGATACAAGATCAACATACAAAAATCAACTGAATTTCTAAAAAAAATAAATTTTAAAAAATCAATTGGATTTCTCTACAGTGTCAAAGAGAATACAGAAATGAAACTAAGGGGGAAAATACCAATAGCAATAGCAACCATAAGTTTAAATACTTGGGAGTAAATCTAACTAGAAACACAAAAGAACTATTCAAATAAAATCACAAACTTGAACACAAGAAACAAAAAGAAGCAGGGGGGTTGGAAGATGGCGGAGGTGGAGAGCACAGTGTGAAGAGCCGGAGAGATAGCAAGCTGCATAAAGACGGGACAACAGAGAGTACTTTACGCTCCACAGAGACTGACCATCACAGCGTGATGTGAACAGCAGGATTTTGAATCAGAACTTTTGCTAACACATTATTTTAGAAGCTTTAAAAACCAGAGCCCTCCCTGCCTGCCCCGCTGCGGTCCCATCGCGGACCAGCAAAAGTTGGAACCCACTAGCTGAGCTGAGCTGCATTGAGACACACCTGAAAGGAAAAGGGTTAGTGGGGAAATAGGCTGAATTCTCTTAAGCCCACTAAAACCTGGAGGGTCTGAGGTGCAGTGTGGACAACAGGAATTGAATCATAACTTTTGTCGAAACTTTTAGTATTGGAACTGTGGGAACAAAGCCGTGCAGACTTGGCAAAAACTGGAAGTCACTAGATGAGCTTCTAAGAGACCCATCTGAAAGGAGAAAACCTAGTGGGGAAATTGGCTTAATCCACTTAAGCCCCACTAAGACCCAGTGGGTCTGTTGTGTAATGTGGACAGTAGAAATTTGAATCAGAACTTCTGCTGGAGTAGACTCAGAAGGAGCTAATAGCCTCAGTTGCAATCCGGACCACATTTCGGTCCACACTGCAGATTAGCAAAAGCAAGAAACTGCAAGCTGAGCTTCTGAGAAACCCATTAGAAAGGGATAACCTTCGTGGGGAAAGTGGCTGAATTCTCTAAAGCCCCACTAAGACCCAGTGGGCTTGTTGCACAATGGAGACAGTAGGAATTTTAATAAGAACTTTTGATGGTTTAGAGTTGGAACTCTACGAAAACAGCCTGGGTTGCACTCTAGTCCACATTTCAGTGCACACTCCGGATCAGCAAAAGCCAGAAGCTGCTGGACCCATTTGAAAGGGGAAAGCTTAGTGGGGAAATTGGCTGAATCCTCTTATGCCCCACTAAGACCCAGTGGGTCTGTTGTTTGACGTGGACAATAGGAATTCTAAAAAGAACTTTTATTGATACAAATAGTTTTAGGATCCACAGAATCATAAACCCATACTGCTTTACGGAAATTTGACTGGTCCTCCTCAGCAGGGGCTACTGGGTGAGAGCACTGGGTAGTGCCACTGGGTAGGGGCCACTGAATGAGAACTGCTGACTGGGAGACAGACAGTGGGAACTTGATCAGGGTCCTCAATCGTGAGCACACCTGGGCAGCTAAGGTCTGAGTGAGGTCCTTCAACTGGTTGACCCACCCTGGAGACTATTTCACCTCCCTGCCTGCCCCACCCCATTTGGCTCCACTCCTGTGTCAATCAACCTGCCTTTAATCCAGAACACCTGGATCTGACATACCTACAAAAGACTGCTCTCACAGGCTCTGAACTGACCTTTTCCTTGAGTCAGAAATTCAGAGAAATTGTCTTCAGATCAAGTTTAAATCAATGTCTCAAAGAAAACAAGCTACTCTACACACTACACAAATGCAAAGCAAGATATTACCACCAAAGGGTGACGCAGTAGCAATGGATGTCTTAAAACCAGGAAGTCTGATGGAACTTTCTGACACAGAATTTAAAAGAACAATGATTCAATAATTTCAATGGATGAAAGGCAAACTCAAAGAACTACAGGATGCTATGAGCAAAAACCAGGTGGAGCTAAAAAAAATCCAGAACAATGTAGATAACACAAACGAAGCACTAGAGGCACTGGAAAAACAAGAAACCAGGATCCAAAAGAAGAGGTCCAATGTTTCAGATGCTGTCAACATGATGGAGGTACACATAAATAGAATTCAAGAGATAGAACACAGAATCAGTGAAATAGAAGATAGAAACATCACCACTGATATGCTAGAGCAAAAAGCAGAATCAAAAAGGAAGAAAAAAGAAGAAAATATAAGAATAATGTGGGACACCATCAAGAGAAATAACATGCTCATCATTGGAATCCCAGAAGAGGAAGAAGCAAGTAAAGACACCGAAAAACTTGTGGAAGAATTACTAGAGGAAAACTTCCCAGGCATAATGAAGAATGAGAGAATATATATTCAAG
>NW_006400274.1:39242-39819 GCF_000299155.1 Elephantulus edwardii
AATATATCATGCTCATGGATGGGAAGACTCAATATTATGTAAAAGACAATTCTATCAAAGGCAATCTACAATTCAATACTATTCAGTTTCATTCTTCAACAAGATGGAAAAGGCATTTTCAATTTCATCTGTACTAGAAAGAGACTCCAAATAAGTAACTCTCCTGAAAAGAGAAGCAAGGTAGAAGGCATCTCACTCCTGATCTCAAATCCTACTACACAGCCATAGTGTCCAAGACACTGTGTCGCTTGCGACTCATGGCTACCCTATGTACAACAGCCCTATACCCTGCTCTGTCCTGTGTCAATCACACTGCCTCTGACACACCCATCTAGATTACCCCAGTCATTGAATCAATCTACTTCATAGAGGGTCTTCCCCTCTTGTGCCGTTCCTCCACCCTCCCAAGCTTGATGTCCTCTCCAAGGACCTGTCCCTCCTTACAACATGTCGAAAGTATGTCATATGTCATAGATCTCTTCCAGTCAGTTAGCCAAATGATTGCTTTCCAGATTTCTTGGCACATGTCCAGGACAGCATCTGTTACCTGAAATACCTCAATTGCTATAACTTGGAA
>NW_006400274.1:40788-48473 GCF_000299155.1 Elephantulus edwardii
CTTTAGAGAGGGACATCATGCTGGGTAGAGTAGAGGGACCGTGCAAGAGGGGAAGACCCTCTATGAGGTGGATTGATTCAGTGACTGGGGTACTCGGGATGGGTGTGTCAGAGGCAATGAGATTGGCACAGGATAGAGCACAGTTTAGGGCTGTTGTACATGGGGTCACTATGATTCGCAAAAGACTCGACGGCACATAACAACAACAATGATATATCTTGGAGCAGGCGTGGCATCCACTTCCTAAGCAACATGTCTCTGGAAACTCTATGAACTTTGATAAATTATGATAGTTATAGCAAGGCGTCAGGTCTTTTGTTCACAGATTCACTGATTCATGCTTGAGTTAACAATAATCAACAACATATATGATAAGGGACCTTTATCTAAAATTATAGAATACTTCAGCACTTCAACAAGTAAAAGGCAAACAACTCAATCACGAAATGGGCACAGGATATGAATCGACACTTCATTAAAGAAGACATTCAGATGGCAAACACATACATGAAAAGAGATGTAAATCAAAACAGCTATGACGTATCATCTCATCCCAGTAACATTAGCAAAGTTCAGGAGAACAACAAACAAAAATACTGGCAAGGTTATGGAGAGATTGGAACACTCATTCACTCCTAGTGGGTGTGTAAAACGGTGCAATCACTATAGAGGGTGGTTTGGCAGTTTCACAAAAAGTTGGAAATAGAAATACCATTTGACCCAGCAATTCCATTACTAGAAACATACCATAAAGAAACCAAACAGATACATGCACACTTTGTTTATTGCTGTGTTATTCACAATAGCGAAGAGATGGAAGCAAGCCAAGTGCCCATTAACAAATGAATGGATAGAGAAACTGTGATATATTCACACAATGGAATACTATGCAGCACTGAAAAACAAGGACCTCATAAAATATTTTACAATATGGGTGACCCTGGAGGACATTACACTGAGTGAAATATCTCAGTCACAAAAGGACAGATACTGCATAACATCACTGTTATAAAATAGGACTGACATAGGAGTTGGGGGGAAACTAAGAAAAGAGGGGATAAATAATGAACACTGCATTGGAACAGATGAAAGAAAGAACTATTTAAAAGGAATATCTAATTAGACATTATTTGTATGACAACAGTCCAGAATAAGAGATGTCTCTCATAATGAACTGGGGATGGGGAGGAAGGGAGGAAATTATGCAACAGGAATGAGTATATTTTTTAACATGAACTGGGGGTGGGTAGGAAGGAAAATGTGCAACAATAAATGAATTTTAAAAATCCAACTCTTCTGTAAACTTTTGTTAAAATCACAATTTTTAAAACCCCATCTTATATGTGGGACTTAGAATAAGGCTTTGTTGCTGCTCACAAGTCTATGTGTCAAACCAGATGTATCTATTGATCTGTCCAAGCTTTGTTGGGCTCCCCTGGACTCCCTGGGGTCCCTGTAGTCCTCGGTAGGCTGGCTGGGACTATCAGAGATGATCTCACTCACGTGCCTGGCAGTCAGCCAGCTGTCTATCCAAAGGGCTTGGCAAGTTAAGTCAGCTTGGGCTTGTTCAGAAAGGAAGTTAGAAGAATTCCTAGAGAGCAAGCAAAAGCATGAAAGGCTGTTAGATTTGACAAGAAGTCAAGCATATTCAACTTGAGGCAAAGTCACAGGATAGAAAATGCAAAAGATGAGAAATTAGATCTCACTTCTTGATAGTATATGATGCAAAGAAAAGAATATTGTGACAAGTTTTGAAGACCAATCTAACAAAATTGGTTTAAAGTAATGGAAACATACAATATAAAACAATTAGGCCTAAAAATAAGTCAAAAAAATTAGAAAGATAAAGTGCAGAGAAGGAGGTGTTTGCTATACATGAAAGCTTCTGGAATCCTTTAGTCTGTCCTTTGGCAAATATTATTGCTGTTGTTATTGTTGTTGTTAGGTGTCATCAAGTCAACTACAACTGATAGTGACCTTATGAACAGCAGATCTGAACCTTTCCCGTATCATCCTCACAATCTCTGCCTTGCTTGAGCTAATTGTTAACAGTCACCATCAATCATCTTGTTGAGGGTCTTCCTCTGGCTTTTTCTAGCAGGATTTCTCTTTCCAAGGATTAACTCCTCCTGACATCTTAAAAAGTATTTGTTGTTGTTGTTTTATGCCATCAAGTTGCCTGTGACCCATAGCGACCCTATGCACAACAGCCCTAAACTCTGCTCTATCTCATGCCAAATTTACTGTCTCCAATGCACCTATTCCCTTTATCCTAGTCACTGAATCAATCCACCTCATTGAGGGTCTTCTTCTCCTCCACCCTCCAAAGCATGACGTCCTTCTCCAAGGATTGGTCTCTCCTTGCAACATGGCCAAAGTATTTCAAATGAAGCTTCAAAATCCTTGTCTTTAAGGAGCAGCCTGGCTTCACCTTCTCCAGGATGAACTTGTTTGTTCTCCCAGCAGTCCATTTGACACTCTTCTCCCGCACCACAGCTCAAAGGCATCAATTCGCCTTCTATCATCTGTAGTCATTGTCCAACTTTCTGATGCATAGAGAGTAATTGCAAAGACCATGACCTGTATCAGGTTCACCTTCGTCTCCAGACTGACATTGTTGCTCTTCAATACTTTGGAAAGGTCTCTGAAAGCAGAATTTCCCAATACATTCGTCTTTTTAATTTCCTGACTGCTATTACCAAGAGTGTTGATTGTAGAGCCAAGTAAACAGAAGCTGTTGACAATCTCAATCCCTTCACCATCATGATGCTGCCAATCGGCCCAGTGGTGAGAATCTTTGTTTTCTTGATGTTGAGCTTCAATCCATACAGAAGGCTGCAATCTTTGACCTTCTGCATCAAGTGCTTCAGGTCCAAAAGTATTTAGGTAGTATTTAGTTGAGACTAGTTCTTAGGCAGGTTCAAGAAATGCAGCAGGAGATGGGCTTGCTCTGCTGGGGCTTGCAGTTTAGAAGAGGAAACTGAAACAGGGTCTTCAGTTCAGCACAAAAAATGTTAAGTGATGGGAACTATTTGGAACCATAGGAGCCTGTTGAAGGAATTCCTAACCCATATGGGGTGGGAGAAAGAACCAATGGTGACTTAAGGAAGTAACTCACAAGCAAGACCCCTGTTACTAACTGTGAAAAAGAAGATGTGAGTAGGAAAGCATCACATTGGAGATTAAGGAAGCATGTTCTGAATCCCAGAGGTTGAATGTGAGTCAGTGACACAGTATTGTGAGGTGAAGGGTTGGAAAATGGAATCTGAATGAGGTAGCTGGAAGCTTATGCAGGAGTAGCTAAGAAGTTGTGTCTTCACATATAGCATTTTTAATTTGACAGTGACAAAAATCAGATGGGCACGTTAAAAAGACCCTGTCATTGTGGAAGAAGGTCTTTTCTTTGGAGGAATCTGGGAGTACAAGGAAAGAAAAGGATAAGAATGGATTCAGGACATCCCGATAAGAGACTATTTAATAGTCCAAGCATGAAATTAAGAAATCTGAGTTAAGAAAATTATTATAAGACTTCTGATAGGTGACAAACTGGAGAAAGAGTAAAAAAATTCTAAGATTAGTAATTGGTGTGAGATAGAAAATTCCAAAGTGTTGTCCAGGATTTCTGGATTTGGTCAAATAAACAGTTATTCTAGTTACCAAGATAGAAAAATCTAAGTTAAAGAAATCACCTTAATTGAGCACAAAAATAGTTTTTAAGCTTTATGCAGCAAAGGCAAAAGAAAGCAAGATAAATTACTTCACCTCACAGTCAGCTTGCAGGAAGCATACCAGTACATGTTGAAAACCAACTTTCTGTGTATGGTATACAAGGTGAGTTTACGAGAGATTCACCATAGAAATGATCTGGAGTCAAACAACAGACAAGGTCTTTGGCAATAAATTCACAAAAGATATACTTTGAAAACTTTTTCTGTATGCCAACCCTTGATAAGAGCTGAGCACAAAAGAATAAGTTCAAGTTTTATAGAATCATTTTTGCAAAGAAATCAATGAATGGCCTCCGGGTATTACTCTTATAAAAGAGCTCGATCTTTTCACATCTACAGAGGTGAGAGGGTTGATACAAGTGGAAGAAACTTTCACTAATTAATACGCTTTATGTTATGAACTTCAAAGTAGATGTTCATTACATTACTTCAGAGTGCATATTAATGGCCCATGATCACTTTAAAGGAAAACAATCCAATTACAGAAGATCCAATTACAGCAAATACCATTAGCAGCACAATTAAATAACTAAGAGCTTTGATTTTAAATGTTGAAGCAATCAGAATCTATTGTGGGTATTTTTTATCACATTTTTTTTCCTGATTACTAAAGTAATTCTTTGGGAGCAGGATTGGCATCCACTTCCTAAACAACTTGCCTCTGGAAACTCTATGAACTTTGATAAATGACAATAGTTCTAGAAAGGCTTCAGGTCTTTTGTTCATAGGGTTGTTATGAGTTTTGCTCTACTCAATGGCCATCATCAACAACAAAGTAATTCATGTTTATTATAAAATACTGGAAAAGTTCAGAAAAACAGAAACAAGTCATCTTTAATTTCAGCAAAGATGACTGATCACTCTTAATACCATTGTACATATATTTCTTCAGTCATTTTTCTGTGCATTTATACAAGGAAATTTTTTTTCTTCACAAAGTTGGGGCAAGGCTTAATTGATGATTTTATATCCCCCAGTTTTCACTGATTTTTGCCAGTGACATTAAAAAGAAGCTTTTGTATTTTCTTTAATGCTCTGAAGGAATTTAGAAGTAATAATGAGGTCTTCCAGTTTCTGAAAATATCTTTTGTCATTTCTACTGACCTTTGGTGTATGTAGCTGCTCCTCTCATGCTCATCATGCCTTCCTGACAAAGAGAAGAGAGGCTAGTGAATTTTGCTTTGTTTTAACAAGGACATAATGTCTTTATAATAGAGATATTAGGCTTGGATTTTAAATATTTAAGTGTGTTAATATGTTTTGCTTCCCAGAAAACTCAAGACTTAATTAATTAGGCAGTCCAGGGCCATTCATTCCTAAACATGTTGAGGTCTCTTTGGCTCCTTTTCTGGGAACTTTCCAGCAAGAAACTCTTCTCTGTTAATTAATTTACTAGATGCATCTTCTAATCTTCCTTTCTCTTTCTATAGTATCATAGGGAGCTCTTGTAGCCTAGTGGATAAGGAATTGCATGGCCAACCCTAAGGCACACAGTTCAAATCCACCAACTACACTCTACAGGAGAAAGTTAAGGAGTCTCCTTCCATGTGACTTACAGCCTGTGAAAATCCACTGGAGATAAAAAAAGAAAAAAGAAAGGAAATCCATTGGTGAGAGTTAGCTATGAGTTGATTCTGATTCGATGTCACATAACAACAACAATATCATTGTGGCTATTGCACATTAATATTTCTCCCATCAAGGGAGAAGTCCATTTCCTCAACCTTTAAATCAACTGGATTTGTTATTTACTCTGGTCCCTAGCAAATGTATCAGTCCTGATACTAAGACTTAAGAGGTCTTGCAACTCTTATTGCTCCCTTCTCCAATATGCAAACAATCCTGAGTTAGGCATCTGAATGATGAAAGAATATGTAGACAAAGACCTCAATCATTCCAAACAAGACCATCACAAACCAGCCAATCCACTCACTGACCACGTGGTTTATGAATAAGTCCAGCTAAAATCAGCCCAGGTGCAGCCCAATCCTTTTTCAAAGTTGAAATCAAGATCTTAATTTACAAAATCAATAACTAAGTAAATAAGGACTAGTGTTTTTCTGTTTTTATTTTTAACATTTGTAATTGGTTTTCATTCAATCATTCACATACACTTAGGATTTTTTAAATTTTATATTGGTTTGCTTACAAAGTTCATCTATATTGTGTTTCACACTATTCCTCATTTATATTGGGTTTCATACAGTCCTTCTCATGCATTATGTTTTATAAAATCAACCACCATTGGACTTTGCCAAGCATTACTCAGTCTTTTCATATCCCCACTGAATCCTTTTCATTTCCTTCAACCGTCCCTCCACCAACCAAGCAGTGCAACCCTGCAGTTTTCCCCCTAAGCATCCTCAGCCCTCTGCTTCCACCCTTCTCCTCTTAGGTCCCCACACATGTTTTACTAGTTATCCTTCTATTTTTGTAATAATGATCTAATTATTCCACTACTAGGAAAAGAATCCCGAAGAATTAGAACTGAAGATCTGTACACTAGTGTTCATAGTAGCATTATTCACTATTACAAGAACATATAAACAGCCTAAACGTCCAACCACAAATGAATGGATTGAGAAATTGTGATGCATTCACACAATGAAATAGTATGTAGCACTCTTTGTATTGTGGTGTTAACTATATGAAACAATTTTTTTCTTTTCAACATTTAAATAGTGCTTTTTCAACATTCTCCAACAAATAATTTCAACAACATGCAAGCTAATGTTAGGAAGTTTTAAAGTGATTTTTGCAACACTAAAATAAGAGGTTAATAAACTCAATAAGCTTATCTAAAGTGCTTTATTGTGTTCAAGAATCCAAGGGCTCAGATAGTACTCTGTGGAAGCTGGTGTTTTGTACAAAAGTAAGAACCATGTCTATTTTTTATCCTGTGTTTGTGCTGGTGTCTGGCACAGTCTGGGTCACAGAGTTGGTGCTGTCTAAGCAATAATAAAAAATATTTTAAGGAAATGTTTGCTATGTGTCCAACAATATACTGAAAAAAAATACTCTAGTTGAAAACAGTTCCGGTCCGGTAGGTGAGCCTTTATGATTAAGTATTGGTTGGGGTCTGAGAGTCTCTGGTTGAAAGAAATTAGGACCTGGTAGATGGGCTTTATGTACAATAGCACACACTCAGATTAGACTAGCAGATATGGCATCAGAGGCCTCATACTGAGAAAAACAAAGCAGAAGAAACAGTTGTGAGTAGACACTAGTGATTGGAATATGGAACATGAGAAGTGTTAATTTAGGAGAATGGAATGCATAAATATTGATATATTAGATGCTGACGAGCTAAGATTGAATGGTATAAGATATTTTGAATCAAACAATTATATGTTCTACTATGCATAAAGAGGGAAAGCTGAGGAAAAATGGGGTTGCATTAAAAAGACCAATTGTAACCTACAACCAGGAGAAGATAAAACAGATGAATGGGATCTTCTAAAAATCAAATCCGTATGCACATCCAAAAACTTCTCCAGCAGGGTAGAAAGGTAACCCACAGACTGGGAAAAAGTGTTTGGTAATGACATATCAGCTAAGGGACTTATATCCAGAATTTATAAAATACTTGAGCACCACAACAAGAAAAGGTAAATAATCCAATAGAAAATGGGCACAGGATATGAAAAGACACTTCAACAAAGAAGACATTCAAATGGTTAATAAGCATATGAAGAAATGTTCAAAAGCCCTAACTCTAAGAGAAATGCAAATCAAGACAACTATAAGATATTATCTCACCCCAGTCAGAATTGCAAAATTTAACAAAAAAACAAGCAACAAATGCTGACAAGGTTCTGGAGAAACTCGAACCCTTATTCACTGTTGGTGGGAGTGTAAAATGGTGCAACCCCTGTGGAAAGCAGTATGGCGCTTTCTCAAAAAGTTGCAAATAGAGATACCATTTGACCCAGCAATTCCACTACTGGGAATATACCC
>NW_006400274.1:48653-52888 GCF_000299155.1 Elephantulus edwardii
GTTGGGGGGAGATTGAGAAAGATGGATTCAATAATGTATACTGCATTGAAACAGATGAGCAACAAAACTGTTTGAAAGGGATATGTGATTAGGTATTTTTGTCATGACAGGAGTCCAGACTGAAGGCATTGTAGAGTGGAATGGACCTGGGGGGAGGGATTGTAAAACAATGAAAGAATTTTTCTTTTACTTTTCCAAGAGGGTAGTATACTAGGGGGGGAGGGTTGGGAGGAGAGAAATGTGCAACAATGAATGAATGGAAATCCAAAGTCTCTGTAAATTTTCATTGAAATTAATATTTTTCTTTAAAAAAAGACTAATTCTAGATCCATATTGGAATACAATGTTGTGAGTGAGAGAATAATGTCCATATGTACACAAGGAAGAACCATCATTTAAAAAAATACACACCAAGGTAGACAGAGGGAGAAGGTTCATCTACATGTGGTAGCGGGACCCACCCTGTCCCACCCACCCACGCCATGCAGGTATGAAAAATATGAGTCCCAGCAGTCCGTGGGGCAATGCCAGCTTTAAATCTCAGAGTTTGGCACAAGGACTGTGCAGACACAGGGAGAAGGGGCCAGGGTTCACCCACAGCAGTCCGTGGGGCAACAGCTTTAAATTTTGGGGTTTGGGGGAAGACATAAAATATATACCAAATCTATAGTATTTATCAACTTCCCCTGAAAAACCCTTGTAACCTAGAGGATTAAGTTACTTTGGGGTACAAACTGCAGTCAGGCCTGACCACATAGGTCCCCTTAACTCAAACAACAGGGAGATCTTGGACATATCAACATAGGTGAGAAGCCATCTCCAGAAGGGATAAACAGACCTCCTCCTTCGTTACTCAAGTTCCCCCGTACACCTCCCAGTGTGTATCAGAGTGTGCTTCTCACCTCCCCACTCACATGTGCATAAGTGTACACACTCCCTACATGCATCTCTTTATGTTCCTGCCTAACCTTCTCCTGGAGCAGTGATGTCAAATTAAGAATCAACAATCACCTCAGATTTGAAAAACTCTAACACGTCAATGTCCCAAAAGAAGCAGGGTACCTCACTTGCCACACAAGCCCAAAGCAAGGTTTCACCCCCCAAAAATGACACAGTAGCAATGGATTTCTTGAAGCCAGAAAGTCTGATGAAACTTTCTGACACAGAATTTAAAAGAACAATGATTCAATATTTTCCGTGGATGAAAAACAAACTTGATGAATTACAGGACACTGCAAGCAAAAATCAGGAGGAGTTTAAAGAACAATCCAAAACAATGCAGATAAAACAAATAAGGCATTGGAGGCACTGGAAAACCAAGAAACCATGATAAAAAATATGAGGTCAAGGTTTCTGATGCTGTCAACATGATGGAGGGACACACAAATAGAGGTGAAGAGATGGAAAACAGAATCAGTGAAATAGAAGATAGAATTGTCAGCACAGATTTGACTGAGAAAAAAGCAGAATCAAAAAAGAAGGAAATGGAAGAATACCTAAGAATAATGTGGGATACCATCAAAAGAAATAACATTTGCACCATTGGAATCCCAGAACAGGAAGAAGCTAGTAAAGACACTGGAAAAAGTTGTGGGAGAATTACTAGAGGAAAACTTTCCAGGCTTAATAAAGAATGAGGGAATATATATTCAAGAAGCTGAGCAAACACCATATAGAATAGACCCTAAAAGAAAAACACCAAGGCATATCATTGTCAAATTTGCTAGAACCAAAGATAAGGAGAGAATACTGAAAGCAAAGAGAGAGAGAGAGAGAGAGAGAGAGAGAGAGAGAAGAGTAACCTATAAGGGAGAGCAGATAGATTGAGTGCTGATTTCTCAGCAGAAAACATGCAAGCAAGAAGACAATGGAATGGCATATGTCGAACACTCAAAGAACACTACTGTCAACCAAAAATACTGTACCCAGAAAAATTGTCCATCAAATACGAAGGAGATATCAAGATATTCCCAGAAAAACAGAACCTAAAAGACTTTTTAAAAACAAGACCGGCCTTACAGGAAACACTGAGAGACATCCTTCATACAGAGATGCCACAGAAAACAGGATGAACTAAAGTAACTAGCAACAATGCCAAAAAGAATTGAACAAAATGATAGCAATAAAGCCTTTCCTCTCAATAATCACACTGAATGTGAATGGTTTAAATGCACCACTGAAGAGAAAAAGAGTAGTAGACTGGATAAAATAACAAAATCCGTCAATAAGTTGTCTACAAGAGACACATCTGAAAAATGAAGATAAAGAAACTAAAAACAAAAGGATGGGGGGAAATATACCAAGAAAATAGCAACAACAACAACAACAACAACCAAAAAAAAACCCCAAGAAAAAAAACCTAACCAGGAATAGTGATACTAATCTCTGATAAAATAAATTTCAATGCAAAAACCATCACAAAGGTCAAGGAAGGTCACTACATAAGTCTCAAAGGGTCAAAAGAACAAGAGGCTATAACAATACTGAATATCTATGCACCAAATGAAAGACCTGCAAAATATAAAAAACAAACATTAACAAAACTGAAAAAGGAAATAGACAGCACTACTACAGTACTTGGAGACTTCCATATACCCCTCTCAAGAAAAGATAGGACTACCAGAAAGAATCTCAACAAAGACACTCAAGAATTAAACCACACAATAAATCAACTCGATATCATAGATATTTATAGGCTAATGCACCCCAAAAAAGCACAGTATATGTTCTTTTCCAATGTGCATGGAACATTCTCCAGAATAGATCACATTCTAGGTCACAAGGCAAACATCAACAAATCAAAATAGATAGAAGTTATACATACAAAGTATCTTCTCAGATCACAATGCCACAAAATTAGAAATAAGTAATGAGAGGATAAAAGAGGGAAAACCATACGTGTGGAACCTGAATACCACATTGCTTGAACTTGACTGAGTACTAGAAGAAATAAAAATGAAATTTAAAAGTTTCTTGAGTGCTTGCTTCGGCAGCACATATACTAAAATTGGAACGATACAGAGAAGATTAGCAGGGCCCCTGCGCAAGGATGACACGCAAATTCGTGAAGCGTTCCATATAAAAAAAAAAGTTTCTTGAAACAAATGACAATGAAAACACCACTTACCAAAACCTCTGGGAAACAGCCAAAGCGGTTATCAGAGATCAATTTATAGCAATAAGTAAACACATCAAAAGGCTGGGGAAAATGACCATTGGCACTCTAATTCAACTTTTCCAACAAACTGAAAAATAACAGCAAGACAACCTGACATCCTCTTAAAAAACCTGAAATTATAAAAATTAGAGCAGAAATAAATTAAATAGAAAAAAAACCAATTGAAAACATCAACAAAATAAGGAGTTGGTTCTTTGAAAAGGTCAATAAAATTGACAAGCCACTAGCAAAACTCACAAAAGAAAAGAAGGGAAAGAAACAAATAATCCAAATAAGAGATGAAACAGGCAACAACACAAGAGAACCAACTAAAATAAAAAGGCTAACATTGGAATATTATGGAAAAACTATGCTCAAACAAATATGAAAACCTAGAGGAAATGGACAAATACTTAGTTATGTACAAACTACCTAAACTGATAGGAAATGAAATTGAACATCTGAACAGACCCATTACAAAAGAAGACATTGAAAAACTAATAAAACAAATACAGCATAGTGCCACATCAGGGTTGAGGTAAGACTGAGAAAAATTGGATAAATCGTGTATACTGCATGGAAACAAATGAGGGAGAAAACAGTTTAAAAGCAATATACGATTTGAGTATTATGGTTATGACAGGAGTCCAGAATGAAGGTTGCATTCTGGAGTGTACTGGGGGGTGGGGTGGATTGTGTACGAATGAAGGTATTTTTCTTTTACTTTTCAAAGAGAGGAGCGAGCTAGGGGAGGAGGAGTAGGTAGGGAGAAAAGTGCAACAATGAATGAATGTTGTTATTGTTGTTATGTGCCATCGAGTCTCTTGTGACTCATAGCGACCCTATGTACAACATCCCTAAACTCTGCTCTGTCCTGTGCCAATTGCACCGTCTCTGACACACCCATTCCGATTACCCCAATCACTGAATCCATCCACCTCATAGGGGGCCTTCCCCTTTAGCGCTGTCCCTCCACGCTACCAAGCATGATGTTGCTCTCCAAGGACCGGTCCCTCCTTGCAACATGTCCAAAGTTTGTTAGACGGAGCCTTAGAATCCTTGCCTCCAAGGAGCAGCC
>NW_006400274.1:57825-69961 GCF_000299155.1 Elephantulus edwardii
ATCTGAAACATCAGTTATTATGGCTGTTTGTTTCTCATTAAATCTCACAGATTTACATAAATCATGAAAACTCATTTATGATTACAGATGTGAATTGTAGGCATACAATGGTCCATTTTCAGGTGATGACACTCTGTAGCATTTAATAATAACAATTTGTAAAATAAAATTTCCTTTTGCAGTGAAAAAGAAAAGAAAAATTGTGGTACATTCACACAATAGAACGCTATGTAGCAATCAGGAGCAACGGTTTTGAAAAATATTACATAACTTGGGAGAGGCTGGAGAGCATTATGCTGAGTGAACTAACACTGTCTTGTAAGGACAAATAGCGCTTTGTTGTTGTTATGTGCCATCAAGTTGTTTGAGATTCATTGTCTCCGACACATCAACGCCCACTGTCCCAATCACTCAATCCATCTCATCGAGGGTCTCCCTCTCTTGCATGGTCTCTCCACTCTCCCAAACATGATGTACCTCTCCAAGGATTGGTCCCTCCTTGCAACATGCCCAAAGTATGTCAGATGAAGCTTGAGAATCCTTGCCTCCAAGGAGCAGCCCGATTTCACTTTTTTGTCCGTAGTATATTCAACACTCTTCTCCAGCACCACAGTTCAAAGGCATCAGTTCTCTTTCCATCATCCCTAGTCAGCTCTCTGATGCATAGCATGCAATTGTGAAGACTGTAGCCCAGATCAGTCTCCAGTCTGACATCATTTTTTCTTCAGTACTCCGGAGAGGTCCTTAACCCCAATTCAATTCATCTCTGGATTTCCTGGCTGCTGGTACCAAGAGTGTTGACTGTGGAGCCAAACAAACGAAAACGTTAACTGTTTAAATCTCTTCACCATCCAAACTGATGCTGCCAATTTTCCCAGTGGTGAGAATCTTTGTTTTCTTGATGTTGAATTTCAATCCGTAAGCATTTCAGGTCCTCCTCAGTTTTAGCAAACAGGGTTATGTCAGTTACATAATGCAGATTGTTGATTAGTCTTCCACCAATCCTGATGCCACATTCCTCCTCGTACAGCCCAGCTTCCTGGATGATCTGTTCTGCATACAGATTGAAAAGATATGGAGACAGAATACATCCCTGGTGGATTTTGAATCATGCAGTGTCTCCTTGCTCTGTTCTCTTGGTCCAAGAATAGGTTTCACATACGCACAATCAAATGTTCTGGGTAAGACCATTATTTTTTAAAAATAAAAGAATAACTAGTAAAACAGGTAAAGGAACTCAAGATGGAGAAGGATGGGAGTGGAGGAATGAGAATAGGTAGGGGTAAAACCCCAAGGATGCACAGTTTGGTGGGTGGAGGGAGGGTGAAAAGGAATTGGGAAGATTCTGGATGAAAGACAGGATAATTATGTTCAAGGTCCAATGGTGATTAACTTTATAAAACAATGCATGAGAATGATTATATGAAACACAATGTGAATGAAGAATACTGTGAGACACAATGTATATAAACTTTTTAAGCAAATAAATTAAAAATGTAAAAAGGGAATATATATGAATGATTGTATGAAACACAATGTCAATGAAAGATTTTCTTGAAAAAAAAAGAGGATGAACTTTATCAGCATTTCTTAAGCTGAAGGAAATGAAGAACATATTCAAGCCTTGAGTGACAATATTTAAGGATACTATGTTGTTGTTGTTGTTGTTGTTATGTGCCATCGAGTCACTTGCGACTCATAGTGACCC
Organism: Elephantulus edwardii; assembly: GCF_000299155.1. Lineage (NCBI taxonomy): Eukaryota > Metazoa > Chordata > Mammalia > Macroscelidea > Macroscelididae > Elephantulus > Elephantulus edwardii. Next base: position 59,534 of record NW_006400274.1, read on the forward strand.
TATGTACAAGAGCCCTAAATGCCATTCTATCCTGTGCCAACCTCGCCATCTCAAACACACTCATTCCCACCACTCCACTCACAGAATCGATCCATCTCATCTAAGGTCTTCCTTTCCTGTGCCGTCCCTCCACTCTCCCAAGCATGGTGTTTCTCTCCAAAGACCTCCTTGCAACATGCCCAAAGTATCTCAGACGAAGCTTCAAAATCCTTGACTCCAAGGAGCATTCTGACTTCACCCTCCCCAGGACAAACTTGTTTGACAAACTTGTTTGTTCTCCTAGCAGTCCATGGTATATTTAACACTCTTCTCCAGCACCACAGCTCAATGGCCTCAATTCTCTTTCTATCATCCCTATTCACTGTACAACTCTCTGACGCATAGCACGTAATTGCAAAGGCTGTAGCCTGGATTAGGCGCACCTTTGTCTCCAGCCTGATGTCGTTTGTCTTCAGTACTCTTGAGAGATCCCTCACAGCTGACTTTTCCAATGCAGTTTGTCTCCTGATTTCCTGGCTACCGTTACCAAGAGTGTTGACTGTGGTACCAAGTAAACTAAAACTGTTAACTATCTCAATCTCTTCTGATGCTGCCAATTTTCCCAGTGGTGAGAATCTGTTTTCTTGATGTTGAGCTTCAATCCATATTGAAGACTGCAGTCTTAGACCTTCTGCAGCAAGTGCGTCAGGTCCTCCTCAGTTTCAGCAAGCAGGGTTGTGTCATCTGGATAACGCAGGTTGTTGATGATTCTTCCACCAATCCTGATGCCACATTCCTCCTCACACAGCCCAGCATCTCGAATGATCTGTTCTGCATACAGATTGAAAAGGTATGGAGACAAAATACATCCTTGACAGACCACTTTCTTGATTTTGAACCATCCGGTGTCTCCCTGCTCTGTTCTGACAACTGCCTCTTGGTCCAAGTATAGGTTTCGCATCAGCACAATCAAATGTTCTGGGATTCCTATTCTTCTCAGAGTCAGCCATAGCTTGTTATGATCCACACAGTCAAAAGCCTTTGCATAGTCAATTAAGCACAGATAGACATTCTTCTGGTATTCTCTGCTTTCTGCCAAGATCCATCTAACATTAGCTATACTATCCGTAGGACCACAACCTCTTCTAAACCCAGCCTGCACATCTGGCAATTCTCTGTTGGCATATTGTTCCAAACGCTTTTGGATAATTTTCAGCAGAATTTTGCTTGCATGTGATATCAATGACATTGTTCGACAATTTCCACACTCTATTGGGTCACCTTTCTTTGGAATGGGAATGTATATTTATCTCTTCCAGTCAGTTGGCCAGCTGGCTGTCCTCCAGATTTCCTGGCACAACTTAGTGAGCACATCCAGGGCAGCATCTGTTTGTTGAAATGTATCAATTGGTATGCTGTCAACTTCTGGAGTCTTTTTTTTTTTACAATTCCTTCACAGCAATTTGAACTTCCTCCTTCATCACCACAGGCTCTTGCTCATATGTTATTTCATGAAATTCCTCTGTGTCAGCCAATTTCTTCTGATACAGTGACTATGTGTACTCCTTCTATCTTCTTTTGATACTTCCTGGCTCGTTCAACATTTTACCCAAACTATCTTTAAGTATTGCCACCTGTGGCTTGAATTTGTTTTTCAACTCCTTCAGCATAAGAAACACTGAGCAAGTTTGGCCCTTTTGATTTTCTGACTCCAGCTCTCTGCACATTTCATTATAGTATCTTGCTTTGTTGTCCCAAGCTGCCTTTTGAAATTTTCTGTTCCTCTCTTTAATTTCTTGATTTCTTCCTTTAGCTTTGGCTTCTCAGGGCTCTAATGCAATACTCAGAGTCTCATCTGATATCCTTCTTGGTCTTTTCTTCTTCTTCAGCCTTTGTAATGATCTTTTGCATTCTTCATGGACTATTTTCCTGATATCCTCCTAGAGCTCATTTGGTCTATGCTCATTGATGTTCAAGGCCTCATCCTGTTCCTGAGATGGTTTTGAAATTTGAGTGGGACAGACTTAAGGTAAAATCTTGGTTCCCGTGGACTTGATTTAGTTTTCCTCAACTTCAGCTTGAACTTGCATATGAGTAGTTGGCGGTCTGTCCCACAATCAGTGCCTGGCCTGGTTTTCACTGCTGATATTGAGCTTCTCCACTGAGTCTTTCCACAAATGTAATCAATTTGATTCCTATGCATACTATCAGGTGAGATCCATGTGTATAGCCTGCATTTATGTTTCTTATAAAGGGTATTTGCAATGAATAAATCATTGAATGTGCAGAACTCAATTATTCTATCTCTAGCCTCATTTCTTTCACCGAGACCGTGTTTTCCAGCTACTGATCCTTCTTCCCTGTTCCCAACTTTTGCGTTCCAGTGGCCCATTATTATCAATGCATCTTGATTGCATGTTTGATCAATTTCTGACTGCAAAAGTTGGTAGAAATCTTCTATTTCCTCCTCTTTGGCTCTAGTTGTTGGTGCATATATTTGAATGATAGTGGTATTCACTGGACTTCCTTGTATGTGTATGGATATTATCCTGTCTCTCACCACATTGTATTTCAGGATAGATCTAGAAATGGCTTTTTAAATTATGAAACCAACCCCATTTTTTTCCTCACCTTTTCATCTCCTGCATAGTAAATCATATGATCATCTGATTCAAAATGTCCCATGCCAAGTCATCTCATTTCACCAATACCTAGTATGTGAATATTTATGTGTTCCATGGAAGAAGTATGCAGAGTCACTGTATCAAAAAGAACTGACTGACATAGAATTTCATGATCAGGAGGCAATAGTGATGAAGGAGGAAGTTCAAACTGCTCTGAACGAATTGGCAAAAACAAAAGCTCCAGGGATTTGTTGGATTGAATACCAATTGAGGTAATTCAACAAATAAATGCAGCCCTGGATATGCTCACTAAACTCTGCCAAGCAATCTGGAGGATTTTCACCTGGTCAACTGACTGAAAGATACCCATATTTATTCCTATTCCAAAAATAGGTGATCCAACAGAGTGTGGAAATTCTTGAACATTATCAATCAATAGTATCACTTGTAAGAAAAATCATGCTGAAAATTGTCCAAAAACGACTGGAACTACTATTGACAGAGAACACCAGAAATACAAGCAGGGTTTAGAAGATATCATGGCACTAGGGATATCATAGCCAATGTTAGGTGGATCTTGGCTGAGAGCAGAGAATATCAGAAGAATAACTATCTGTGTCTCATCAACTATGCAAAGGTATTTCACTGTGTGAATCACAATAAAATGTGGCTAACATTGAGAAGAATGATAATTCCAGAACACCTGATTGTGTTGGACCAGGAAATAGTTGTCAGAACAGATGAAGGAAAACAGTGTTTGGTTCAGAATCAGGAACAGGGTGCATCAGGAATGTGTCTTGTCTCCATAACTTTTCAATCTGTAGGAATAGATCACTCAGGAGGCTGGGCTTTAAAAGGAAGGTTGGAACATCAGAATTGGGGGAAGATTCATCAACGAATTGTGATATGCAGATGACAGAACCTTACTTGCCGAAAATGAGGAGGGTCTGAATCTTTGGTTACAGATGGTCAAGGACTGTAGTCTTCAATATGGATTGATGCTCAGCATCAAGAATACAAAGATTCTCACGACTGGGCCAATTGACAGCACCATGATAGATGGAGAAGACATTGAGATTGGCAACAATTTCAGCTTGCTCAGGTCCACAATCAACACTCTTGACACCAGCAGTCAAGAAATCAAAAGATTAATTACATTGAGAAAAATATGCTGCCAAGGACCTCTCTAGAGTTACTAAAGAGTAACCTTAGTCTGGAGACTAAGTCCACCTAACCTAGGCCATGGTCTTTGCAATTACTTGCTATGCATCAGAGAGCGGGACAAGCACTAAGGATGGTAGAAGAAGGATTGGTGCTTTTGAGTTGTGGTACTTGAGAAGAGTGTTGGCCATTCCATGGACTTCAGAGAGAACAAACAGGTTTGTCCTGGATAGGATAAAACCAAGTCGCTTGTTAGAGGCAAGGATTTTGATGCTCCATCTCACATACTTCAAGCATACTGTTGGAAGTGACCAGTCCTTGGAGAAGAACATTGTACTTGGAAGTGTGGAAGGATAGGCCAAGAAAAGAAGACCTAGATGAGATGGATTATCCCATGACATTGTTCCATGACTGGAATAATGAGCTTAGATGTGTGGGGGACAATAAGACTGGCTAGGAGGGACAGGGTTCAGAGCTGTTGTGCATATGAATCACATGCAACTCAAGGGCACATAACAGCAACAACAACAGGAGGGCTTTTATGATTAACAGTCACTTGGGGCTGAAAGGCTCTTGTTGAAAGCAGTTAGGACCCAGAAGGTGTGCTTTTGGTGTTTAACAGTTGGTTGGGTGCTGGTAGCCTGTTATTGAAAATAATTAGGAACCAGCAGGTGGGCCTTTGTGATTAATATTCTGTTGGTGACTAGGAGCTTCTTGTTTTAAAGCACAAAGGACCAGGTAACTGGACCTTTGTGAGTAATAACTGATTGGGCCCTCAGGCCTGAGGCCCTTGGGCCTAGTGTGAAGCCTGATTTACTATTAGAGTTATAACACTAAATTGTCAGTTTGTTGTATTTGGGGAATATATTATTCTAATTCGTACAACACTTTTCTATCAGTTTGCTGTACTGAAATAACTTGTGGGTTGCTGTGATGCTCAAAGCTATGCCACAGGTGTGTCAAATGCTATAAGGGTTGCCTGTGGTGGGCAGGTTTTAGTGGAGTCCAAGATTAAGACACACTAGGAAGGAAGTAGGACTGGACATCCATTTCTTAAATGACAGGCCTCTGACAACCCTATGAACAGCAGAGGGATGCAGATAGTTATAGTGTTAGAGGTAAAGCCCAGATAGGAAGCCAACTGAAATGGGGGGGGGGAAATGACACACTTCCTTTAAAACTTGGAACACGGAATGTACGGTGTATGAGTGAAAAATGAAATGGAACACATGAACATGGACATTCTAGGCATTAGTCAGATGAGATGGACTAGCTTTGGCCACTTTGAATCAAACAATCATATATCAAATAATCATGGTATACTATGTTGGGAATGAAAAACAGAAGAATGGTGTTTCATTCATAGAAAAAATCTCATTTATAAGTTCTATCCTAAATTACATTGTTGTGATAGTATCTTACCCAAACATATGCAAGAAAGACCAATTCATGTGACATTATCAAATAGATGCTACTGCATGTAGAGCCAAAGAGAAAGAAATTGAACATTTGTACCAAATCTTGCACTCTGAAATTGACCAAACATTCAATCAAGATTTGTGATGATAATTGGTGACTGGAATGCAAATGTTGGAAACAATAAAAAAGTAGTTTTAGTAGTTGAAGACTATAGACTTGGTGACAGAAATGACTCTAGAAATAGAATGATCATGTTTTGTACTTTCAAGGTTGGGGTGAGACTGAGAAAAACTGGATAAATTATGTATACTGCATTGAAGCAGATGAGGGAGAGAATAGCAATATATGAATGGATATTATCGTTATGACAAGAGTCCAGAATGAAGATTGTATAGTAGAGCGTACTTGGTGTGGGGGTGGGGGAGCATCATATATCAATGAAGGTGTTTTTCTTTTACATTTCAAAGAGAAGAGCAAACTGGGTGGAGGGGCAGGGAGAAAAATGCAACAATGAATGAGTGGAAATCCAAAATCTCTGTAAATGTCCATTAAAATTAATAAAAAAATTATAGAAGAAAAAAATTGGCTAGAACAGTATGCAGATAGGGTGCTTCCAGAAGTTTAAGCAGGATTTACAAGAAGCCATGACACCAGAGATATCATTGCTGATGCCAGATGGATCCTGGCTGAAAGTACAGCATACAAAAAAAATGTCTATTTATGTTTAATTATTTATGAAAAGGTACATAACTATGTGGATCATTACAAGTTATAGCTAACACTGAGGAGAATGAGAATCCCAGAGCACTTAATTGTGCCCATGTGAAACCTATATCTAGACCAAGAGGCTATTGTGTGAACAGAGCAAGGAAACTCTGTTGTTGTTGTTGTTGTGTGCCATTGAGTCACTTGACTCTTAGTGCTTCTATGTATAAAAGCCCTAAACCCTGCTCTTTCCTGTGCCAACATCATTGTCTCTGACACACCTATCCACATTACTCCAGTTACTGCATTGATTCATCTCAATGAGGTTCTTCCTCTCTTGCGCTATCCCTCTCCCGTCCCAAACATGATGTCCCTCTCCAAGGACCAGCCTCTCCTTGTAACATGTTCAAAGTATGTCAGACGAAGCTTCAGAATCCTTGCCTCTAAGAAGCAGCCTGATTTCACCCTCTCCAGGATGAACTTGTTTGTTTTCCTAGCTGTTCATGGTATATTCAACACTGTTCTCCAGCACCGCAGCTCAAAGGCATCAATTCTCTTTCTATCATCCTTAATCATTGTCCAGCTCTCTGATGTATAGCAAGCAATTGTGAAGACTATGGCTTGGATCAGGCACACCATAGTCTCTAGACTGACGTTGTTGCTCTTCAGTACTTTGGAGAGGTCCCTGACAGCCGACTTTCCCAATGAAATTGGTCTTTTGATTTCCTGGCTGCTGATACAAAGAGTATGGATTGTGGCGCCAAGCAAACTAAAGCTCTTAACAATCTCAATCTCTTCACCATCTATAATGATGTTACCAATCAGCCCAGTGGTGAGAATCTTTGTTTTCTTGATGTTGAGCTTCAATCTATATTGAAGACTGTATTCCTTGGACTTCTTCAGCAAGCTCTTCAGGTCCTCCTCAGTGCACAACCTCTAGGAAAAAAAAATATATAAGGACAGAAGCTAAAATTGATGAGATAGAAAACAGAAAAACAATTGTGACCAGCAACAAGATCAAAAGTTGGTTCTTCAAAAAGATGAGTAAAATAGACAGACCACTGGAAAAATTTTAAAAAAAGAAAAAAAGAGAAGACATAAATGATCTGATTAAGAAATGATACAAGTTATATAACAATAGAACCAGATAAAATTAAATCAATAATATAAAAATATTATTAAAAGTAATTGTTGTTGTGAAGTGCTGTTGAGTTACTTGCAACTCATGGTGACCCTGTGCACAACAACTCTGAACCCTGTTGTTTTCTGTGCTAACCTCATTGTCTGCAACATCCCAACCCCCATTACGCCAGTCACTGAGTCAATCCATATCATCCAGGGTCTCCATCTTTTGCACTGTCCCTCCATCCAAGCATGATATCTTTCTCCAAGGACGTTTCCTTCCTTGCTACATACCCAAAGTAAGTCAAATGGAGCTTCTGAATCCTTGCCTCAAAGGAGCAGCCTGATTTCACCCTCTTTAGGATAAACCTGTTTGTTGATTGTGGAGCCAAGCAAACAAAACCTGTTAACAATCTCAATCTCTTTACCATTTATCATGATGCTGCCAATTGGCCTAGTGGTGAAATTCTTTGTTTTCTTGATGTTGAGCTACATATTGAAGGTCGCAATCCTTGACTTTCTACAGCAAATGCCTCAGGTCCTACTCAGCTTTGGCAAACAAAATTGTATCAACTACATAATACAGGTTGTTGAGGAGTCTTCCTCGAATCCTGATATCACATTCCTCCTCATAGAACCCAGTCTCTCAACTCGATATCCCCTCTGAAAACTAGGCCAGGTGCTGAGTGTTGAACAGATCATCAACTATTCATAAGCAAGTTCAAACTCTAGTTAAAGAGGGTTAAATCAAATCCATAAGAACCAAAATTTGACCTTGAGGCTATCCCACCTGAATTTCAAAACCATTTCAGGAACAGTTTTGAAGTCTTGAACACTAATGGAGAAAGACCAGATGAGCTGTGGGAGGATATCAAGAATATCATCCAGAGAGAATGCGAAAGGTCATTACAAAGACAAAGGATGAGGATGGATATCAGAATAGATTCTGAATATTGGTACTAGAATGCTGAGAAGCAAAAGCAAAGGGAAGAAATCAAGAAGTTGAGGAGCTGAACAGAAGATTTCAAAGGTCAACACAGAAAGACAAAGTATTATGTACAAATGAAATGTATAAAGAGCTAGAGTTGGAAAATCAAAAGGGCTGAACTCACTTGGCATTTTTTAAGCTGTAGGAACTGTATAACAAATTCAAGCCTTGAGTTGCAATATTTAAGGATGCTTTGGACAGATATTGGATGATTCAGGAAGTATTAAAACAAGATGAAAGGAATATACAGAGTCATTATACCAAAAACAATTGGCTGACGCAGAATAATTTCATGAAACAACACATGACCAAGAGACTGCGGTGATGAAGTGGCAAAAAAATTTGAACCCAGGAAGAGATGACATATCAATTGACATATTTCAACAAACACACGCTGCCCTCAAAAAGCTCACTAATTTGTGTCAAGAAATTTGGAGAATAACCACCTGGTCAACTGACTGGAATAGATCCGTATTTGTTTCCATTCCAAAAAAAAGTGACCCAGTAGAGTGTGGAAATTATTAAACAATGTCAGTAATATCACATGCAAGCAAGATCCTGCAGAAAATTATCCAAAAATGACAGGAAAGGGACATCAACAGAGAACTGCAGGTTAGGTTTAGAAGAGGCCATAATACTAGGGATATTATAACCAATTTCAGATGGATCTTGGCTAAAAGCAGAGAATGCCAAAGAAATGTCTATATTTTGTTGGGAGCTATAAGACTAACTTAGCTGTAGCCATTTTGTAATTCTCTGAAACCATTTTGTAATTCTCTAAGAACATGTTTGGACATGTTGCCCCTCCCTGGGAGGATAGGTTTCGGTTTGCCCCACCCTGGGAGGATAGGTTTTGGTTTACTGGAAACACCCTGCTAAGTTTCTGTTTACCACATAGCTTTCAGCTTACTGGAAATGATATGATGTTATTCTCCCTGATTGCGTACTTCTCCTTTCCACTCCCCCCATTGTGCTTCTGTGTATAAGCTGTGAGTACTTTCAATAAAATTGAGACTTGATTGGAATCTCAACTTGTCTCTGTGCCCCTTGTCTCCTGTCCCCCCATTCTCGTTCTTTCCCTCCTAGGGTCACCGTTGAAGATCCCCGCAGGCCAGGGCAATATTTCATTGACTATGCAAAAAAACAAAACAAAACAAAACAAAAAACAAACATTTAAATGTGTTGATAACACAAGCTGTGGCTAACTCTGAGAAAAATGGGAATCCCAGAATACTTGATTTCGCTTATGTAAAACCTATACCAGGAGAGAGTTGTTAGAACAGAACAAGGAAACACTGCATGGTTCAAAATCAGGAAAGAAGTATACCAGGAATCCTATCTCAAATATATTTGAAAACCTAAAGAAATGGGAAAAGTCCTTAAAACTCATGCCCTAACCAGTTTGAGATGGACTGATGTAAAACACTTGAATAGACCCATCACAAAAGAAGAAATTGAGCAGGTCACAAAAAGACTCCCTCACCTGCCCCCCCCCCAAAAAAAAGAAAAAAAAATCCTAACCCAGATGAGTTCACAGCTCAATTCTTCCATAATTCAGAGAAAATTTACCACCAATTCTACTTAAATTGTTTAAAAAAAAATAGAAAAAGAAGGAACACTCCCAAAGTCACTCTATGGCATAACCCTAATGCCAACACTAGGCAAAGATATAACCAAAAAGGAAAACTACAAACCAATATCTCTCATGAAAGTAGATTTTAAAATTCTTAACAAAATCTCAGCCAATAGAATTCAACAGCACATTAAAAAAAAGTCATTAATTATGACCACATGAGATTCATAACAGATATGCAAGAATGACTCAACGTGAGAAAAACAATCAATGTAATTCATCTTAGCAAAGTAAATAACAAGAATCAAATAATCCTATCAATTGATGCAGAAAAGGTCTTCAACAAAATCTGACACCCCTTTTCTAATTAGAACACTCAGCAAAACAGGAATAGAAGAGAAAATTCTGATCATCATGAGAAGTATATATTCAAAACCAAGAGCCAATATAGTTTTCAATGGAGGAAGACTAAAAGCATTCCCTTTGGTAATAGGAACCAGACAAAGATGCATGTTTTACCTGTCCTATTCAGTATTGTTCATAGGGTTTCCAAAACTCTTATTTAAGAAATGAATGCCAATCATGTTTCCAACTCTATCTTATTCTGGGACTTCTAACAAACCTTGTTCACCATGGGTAACCATTATGGCATTTGACAAAGCAGTGGCAAAATTTAGAGAAATGAATTTAGCTATAGAACAAAGTTCAGATCCTTTGTTTATAGGGTTGCTATGAATCATACATACAGGGATGTGTCCTATCTCCATACTTTTTCAACCTGTATGCAGAGCAGATTGTCTGAGAGGCTGGGCTCTATGAGGAGAAGGGTGGCGTCAGGACTGGTGGAAGATCTATTA
>NW_006400274.1:70061-70576 GCF_000299155.1 Elephantulus edwardii
CAGTGTTTCCTTGCTCTGTTCTGATGACTGCCTCTTCGTTCAAGTATAGGTTTCTCATTAGTACGATCAAGTGTTCTGGTATTCCCATTCTTCTCAGAGTCAACCACAGTTTGTTATGATCCACACAGTCAAATGCCTTTGCATGATCAATGAAACACAGATAGACATCCCTCTGGTAGTCCCTGCTTTCAGCTAAGATCCGTCTAACATTAGCTACAATATCCCTTGTACCACAACCCCTTCTAAACCCAGCCTGGACTTCTGGCATTTCTCTGCTGATGTGTTGTTCCAGTCGTTTTTTGATAATCTGCAGTAGAATTTTGCTTGCAAGTGAAATAAATGATATTGTTCTATAGTTTACACAATATGTGGAGTCACCCTTTTTTGGGATGGGAACAAATATAGATCTCTTCCAGTCAGTGGTCAGGTGGTTGTTCTCCAGATTTCTTGGCACAACTTGGTGAGCACGTCCAGGGCAGCATCTGTTAGCTGAAATATGTCAATTGGTATACCAT
>NW_006400274.1:76776-78280 GCF_000299155.1 Elephantulus edwardii
GGCTATTCCTTGGAGGCAAGGATTCTGGGGCTTCGTCTGACATACTTTGGACATGTTGTAAGGAGGGACAGGTCCTTGGAGAGGGACATCGTGCATGGAAGGGTGGAGGGCAGGCGCAAGAGGGGAAGACCCTCTATGAGGTGGATTGATTCAGTGACTGGGGTAATCGGGATGGGTGTGTCAGAGTCAGTGGGATTGGCACAGGATAGAGCAGGGTTTAGGGCTGTTGTACATAGGGTCGCTATGAGTTGCAAACGACTCAACAGCATATAACAACAACAACAACAACGAGTCATACTCAACTCAACAGCACTTAACAACAACAATGTTCAATATTATATATCCCTGTTAAGAAAATATGACAAGAGAATGAAAGAAGAGGCATCCAGATCAGTAAAGAGGTGGTTAAACTGTCAATACACATATATGTATGTTTAACCACCTCTTTACTGATACTATACAAAGGAAATCCCAAGGACTCAATTTTAAAAACCCCAACAAAAAATCTGTTAGAGCTATTAGAACAATTTAGAAGAGTGGCAGGATGTTGTTGTTGTTGTTGTTGGGTTCCATCCAGTCGACCATGACTCCTAGGGACTCCATAGCTCTGAATCTCACTTCCTCTGACATACTGTTTCAACCCCAGTACTGGTTCAATCCATCTCATCCAGGGTCTTCCTTTCCTACACAGTCCCTCCATCCATTCAAGTATGATGTCCTTTTTCAAGGACTGGTCCCTCCTGTTAACATTTCCAAACTAAATGAGACAAAGCTTCAAAATCCGTACTTCCAAGAAGCAACTTGATTTCACTCCCTCCAGAACAGCCCTGTTTATTATCTGGGAGTTCATGGTATATGCAATGATCTTTTCCAGCACCACAACTCAAGAGTATCAATCAATTCATTTGTCACCCTTAGTCATTGTCCAGTCTTCTGATTTATAGCAAGTAATTGTGAAGGTCATGGCCTGGAGCAGGCATACTTTTGTCTCTAGACTGATACTGTTGCTCTTTAGCACTTTGGAGAGGTCTCTGAAAATGGATTTTCCCAATGCAATTGGTCTTTTGATTTCCTGACTGCTGGTGACAAGAGTGATTGTGGACCAGAGCAAGCTTAAGTTGGTAACAATCCCAATCTCATCTATAATAATGCTGTCAATTGGCTCCGTGGTGAAATCTTTCTTTTCTTGATGTTGATCTTCAATCCATATTGAAGACTGCAGTCCTTGACCTTCTGCAGAAAATACTTCAGGTCCTCTTGCATTTTGGTAAGTTTGTTCCACTTGCATAACGCATGCTTTTGATTGTAATGGAGCGAGTCCACCAAGCCAATTAGCCAAATTAACAAAGTTTATTTCAAGTCATTGCAAAGACAGAAGAGGAAGCAAAGACCAAATGGATATCAGAAAAGACTCTGAAAATTGCACTGGAGCACAGGGAAGCCAAAGCACAAGGAAGAATTCAAGATACTAAAGAGTTGAATAGAAGATTTCAAAAGGCAGCAC
>NW_006400274.1:78461-80643 GCF_000299155.1 Elephantulus edwardii
AGTATTAAAAGAAGATGGAAAGAATATACTGAGTCACTGTATCGAAAGGAATTGGCAGACACAGAAGAATTTCATGAAATAACATATGAGCAAGAGAATGACTATAGTTTCCAAATTATTCTTAAAGAAATATGTAGCTCTCCACCACCCAAATTTAAGACCTGTAAAACTAAGTTAGGGAGCTCTGGTGATTTAGTGACAAAAAGCTTCACTGCAATCCCAAAGGCACAAGCTTTGAGGCCATCAGCTGCTCCATGGGAGAAAGATGGGTAATCTCCTCCCATATGATTAACTGCCTCTGAAAACCATTCAGAGGGTCAGCTATGGGTTGGTTCTGACACTATGGTGCACAACAACAAACTAAGTTCTCTTAAAATGTTTCCTCATCCAGCAAAGGCACTCTGATGCTGGAGAACTTATTGTGGTGAACTCACTGTGAGAATAGCCCTCAAATACAAACACATAAGATGGAAATTGTTGAAGTTAAAATTGCCCCAAGTTTCTCATTCAGAATTTCTTTTGCTAGATTTGCAGAAGAAACAAAAAGACATTGTATATGCAGATTTTTGGCATGCTCAAACCACTCTATCTCTGGATACTACCAACTAGACCCTAGAATAAATAAATAAAATCACCAAAATAAAGTTACTATTTTGGAAGCAGGAGTGACATCCACTTCCTAAACAACATGTCTCTAGAAACTCTGAATTTTGAGGAACTACAGTTATTGAAAGACTTCAGGTCTTTTGTTCATAGGGTCGCTATGAGTTGTGCTCAATTCAATGACAATCAACATCATCATTCTGGAGGTGAACAAAGTGCTAGTGGAGCAACCATTGTGTCATGGGGGGACCTGGGAAGTTCTAGAGGCTATAGAGAAGGTATAGATGGCTGTGGCATTATGACATAGTGGAGGGAGAGGCAGGGGGCCATGGGTGTTTGAGGTGCTGGGGACACTCAGGAAATAGGGAGAGACAGACTAGATAAAGGTGAGAATTGCATTTTAAAATTCCTATGAGCTTTGTTTAGGGCTCAGAGTCCTACTGGGAGACAGGGCAAAGGCTGTGTACATGCAGATGGAATTTTTAAAAAATGCCCCCAGGCAAACACAACTCTGGTCTGTGACTGGATCTCAGATAGCTGGGGGACAGTTTACTGGTAGAATCCTCAAAGTTCTGCCTAGAGAAAAATAAAACCAGCTTGGAAAATCTAATTTCTCAACCAGATGTGGTTTGTATGGATAATCAAATAGCATTTCAAGAAATCGACAGAAAATATCGTTGTTTGTGTGGATTTTTTATCATTGATTACTTATCTATTGCTGCATAATAAATTGGCTCTAAACTTGTTGTTGTTGTTGTTGTTATGTACCATCGAGTTGCTTGCAATTCATAGCGACCCTATGTACAATAACCCTAAACTCTGCTCTGTCCTGTGCCAATCGCACTGTCTCCAACACACCCATTCCTATTACCCCAGTCACTGAATCAATTCACCTCATAGAGGGCCTTCCTCTCCTGCTCTGTCCCTCCACCCTCCCAAGCATGACGTTCCTCTCCAAGGACCGGTCCCTCCTTACAATATGTCCGAAGTATGTTAGACAAAGCCTCACAATCCTTGCCTCCAAGAAGCAACCTGGTTTAACCCTCTCCAGGATGAATCTGTTTGTTTTCCTAGCAGTCCATGGTACCTTTAATACTCTTCTCCAGCACCACAGCTCAAAGGCACCAATTCTCCTTCTATCCTCCTTAGTCATTTTCCATTTCTCTGATGCATAACAAGTGATTGCAAAGACCATGACCTGTATCAGACGCATGCTAGTCTCCACAGAGACACCACTGGTACTTTGGAGAGGTCCCTAACGGCAGACTTTCCCATTGCAATACATCTTTTAATTTCCTGGCTACTGGTGCTGTTATGTGCCGTCGAGTCGCTTGCGACTCATAGCAACCTTATGTACAGGAGCCCTAAACTCTCCTCTATCTTGTGCCAATCGCACTGCCTCCGACACACCAGTCCTGATTAACCCAGTTACTGAACCAATCCACCTCATAGAGGGTTTCCGCTCCTGCACTCTCCCTCCACCCTCCCAAACATGATGTCCCTCTCCAAGGACCTGTCCCTCCTTACAACATGTCCAAAGAATGTCAGATGAAGCCTCATAATCCTTGCCTCCAAGGAG
>NW_006400274.1:81163-83754 GCF_000299155.1 Elephantulus edwardii
TGCATAACACAGATTGTTGATAGATCTTCCACCAATCCTGATGCCACACTTCTCCTCATAGAGCCTAGTCTCCTGCATAATCTGTTCTGCATACAGGTCGAAGGGTGTGGAGGCAGGACACATCCCTGGCGTACACGCTTCCCAATTTTGAACCATGCAGTGTTTCATTGCTCTGTTCTGACAATCTAGAGACTCAAAACACCTGTACAAAGAAAGTTACAAAACATTTCTGCAGGACACAGTAAGACATAAATAAAAGAAAAAATGTGCCCTGTTCAAGGATAGCAGGAGTCAATATTGTTATCAATTTGCCCACCCATAAAAATGTTCAACTCCTTGATTAATCCCCTCCTCCTTGACCTAATTGTCAACTATGATGTATAACAGTAAAACATTAGTAATAACCTAAAGGTACAAAAGAGAGTTAATAAAGAAGCTTAATAAATAATGATTTGTCAATGCAATTAATGTCATTCATCCCTCTAAAGGAGTATAAATACTAATTCATTTTGAAGGGAATAATTGAATGTATTTAAACATTTAAGGAAAGAATTACAGAAATAAATAAACTCAATTTTCATTTTGGTCAGATTGCAAATTTTAGAAATTTGATCAAGAGGGACAGACACTGTTTCCCTTAGAAATAACTCATATTTCAACTGTCTATTCAGCTCATCAAACTAATACATCCTCAAACTGAAAACAAATCCACTCAGGTCCTAAATGAGAAAAGTGACTCCAACTTTGAGCCATCTTGTCAAGAAGCTAAACAGGGGCTCATGTCAATACAGGAATAATGAGAATACATACTCCCCAAAAGACCTAAAAAGTTTATTCTCCAACAAAACCACAGTACTTTCCTTCTCTTCCCTTTTATTTTTAAAAAGTACAGAAATTGTTGTATTGAGGTATAATTACCACTCAATAAATAGCACAATCTTAAGGTATTTTGGTGTGGGTTGGGTTTTTTGGTTTGTTTGGGTTTTTTTTTTCCTCTCCTTTTTATTATTATTATTAATTTCAATAAAATTTATGGAGACTTTGAATTTCCATTCATTCA
The DNA here is from genome assembly GCF_000299155.1 of Elephantulus edwardii. Classification (NCBI taxonomy): domain Eukaryota; kingdom Metazoa; phylum Chordata; class Mammalia; order Macroscelidea; family Macroscelididae; genus Elephantulus; species Elephantulus edwardii. Next base: position 82,224 of record NW_006400274.1, read on the forward strand.
TTGTTACATTTTTCTCCCCTCCCAACCCTCCTCCCCAGTACACTACACTCTTGGAAAAGTAAAAGTCTTTCATTGTTTTACAATTCCTCCCTCCAGTTCTACTCAATGATGCAGCCTTCCCTTTGGACTCCCACCATGACAAAAATACCTAATCACATTTTCCTCTTAAACAGTTTTCTCCCTCATTTGATTCAATGCAGTATACATTATTGAACCCATCTTTCTCAGTCTCCTCCTAACCCCCATGTCAGTCTTGATTTATAACAGTGGCAGCATGGAGTATTTGTTCTTTTGTGACTGAGATATTTCACTCAGCATAATGTCCTCCAAGGTCACCCATTTTGAGTAATATTGCATGAATTCCTTGTTTTTCAATGAAGCATAGCATTACATTGTGTGAATATACCACAGCTTCTCTATCCACTCATTTGTTGATGGGCACTTAGGTTGTTTCCAACTCCTTGCTATTGTGAACAAAGCCATGATAAACATGGGTGTGCATACATATGCTTGGGTGGCAGTTATGTCTCTCATTGGGGTATATTCCCAGTAGTGGAATTGTTGGGTCAAATGGTATTTCTGTTTGCAACTTTTGGAGAAAGTGCCATACCACCTTCCACAGTGGTTGCACCATTTAACACTCCCACCAAACAGTGAATAAGGGTTCCAGTTTCTCCATGACATTGCCAGCATTTGTTGCCTGCTGTTCTGTTAAATTTTGCTATTCTGACTGGGGTGAGATGATATCTCAGGGTTGTTTTGATTTGCATTTCTCTTAGAGCTAGGGATTTTGAATATTTCTTCATGTGTTTGTTAGATATCTGAATGTCTTCTTCGATGACGTGTCTGTTCATATCCTATGCCCATTTTTTCAATAGGGTTATTTATCTTTATCTTGTTGTGGTGCTCAAGTATTTTATAAATTCTAGACATAAGTCCCTTATCTGATGTCATTACCAAATAATTTTTCCCAGTCTGTGGCTTCCATTTTTAACCTATTGGAGAAGGTTTTGGATGTGATTCTTAGAACGTCCCATTCATCTATTTTCTGTTCTCCTGATTGTAGGGTTTCAGGATAGTTGGAAGACTGATTATGTTGTGGATTAGGACTCTAGTGTACTTCCAACCTTTCCTTTAAGGAAGCTTATAGTCCTCGGTTTTAGTCCTAGGTCCATGATCCACCTTGAGTTGGTTTTTGTATATTGAGTGAGGTGCAGATCTTGCTTAATTCTTTTGCAGATAGTTTTCCAATCTTGCCAACATCATTTGTTAAAAAGGCTGTCGTTTCTCCACTTAGCTGATTTCATCTTCTTGTCAAAAATCAGTTGACCATAGATAAAAGGGATAATTTCTGGGTTCTCAATTTTATTCCACTGATCTATGTGTCTGTCCTTGTACCAGCACCATGCAGTCTTAACCACCAACGTAGTGTAGTGTTCTTGTTGTTGTTATGTGCCGTCGAGTCATTTGCGACTCATAGCGACCCTATGCACAACAGCCCTAAACCCTGCTCTATCCTGCACCAACCGCA
>NW_006400274.1:103108-104278 GCF_000299155.1 Elephantulus edwardii
TGCAAAAGAGGAAGACCCTAGAGGAGATGAATTGACACAGTGACTGGTAGTGGTGTCAGATGTGTTGGAGATGATGAGGTTGGCTCACAGCAATGCAAGGTTCAGAGCTGTTGTTCATAGGGTCACTAGTAAGTCATAGTCAACTCGACAATGCGTAACAACTTGCAAGTTGGCCACTTAACGAGTGTCTGGCTTTAGATAAGACATGCATCTTCTGCATGTCTATTTGTTAATTGGAGATAATTAATGTGCAACAAATATGTAGAGTTATTGAAAGGATTAACAAAAATAACTAATAAACTCTTTGTAGCATGTGCCTGACATATAATATGTGCTCTGCAGTGGTTCGTTCTTCTGTATAACACCTGTCTGTATATTACTTGACCTCTCTGAAACTTTATTGCTTCATCTGCAAATTGAGGTCATATTAGCAACATAACAAAATTATTTTGGTACATTAAAGACATTTCAAAGAGATTCGTTGAATTAGCAGAATTTCTTTTTGTAATATCTAATGCAGTCTCAAGTGGGATAAGGTACAGCAATAAAATCTTCTTGATGATGGTAATCCATAATGTAAAAAAATATATGTAAAACCAACAGCCAACATCGTTCTCAAAGGAGAAAGACTAAAAACATTTCCCTTGCAAACAGGGACTTGACAAGGATGCCCACTGTTACAACTTCTTTTCAATATTGTATTGGAGTTGCTTGCTAGGGCAATACAACAAGAGAAGGAAATAAAAGTCATCCAGATCAGGCAAAGAGTTGGTTAAACTGTCACTATATGCAGATAATATGATAGTGAGCATAGAAAAACCCAAATACTCAATTAAAAACCTGTTAGAGTTAATAGGACAATTTAGTGGAATGTCAGGATATAAGATCAATATCCAAAAATCAGTAGGATTCCTCTACAATAACAAAGAGAACTCAGAGAGGGAAATCAAGAAAGCAATACCATTTACAATGGCCAACCACAAATTGAGACATTTGGGAATGAGCCTAAGCAGAGATACAGAAGTCCTATATGAATTAAACTACAGAGCATTTCTGCAAGACACAATAAAAGACCTAAAGATAGATAGATGATAGATGATAGATGATAGATAGATAGATAGATAGATAGATAGATAGATAGATAGATAGATATAGATAAATTTATAGATA
>NW_006400274.1:105203-105820 GCF_000299155.1 Elephantulus edwardii
CCTTTGCATAGTCAATGAAACACAGATAGACATTCCTCTGGTATTCTCTGCTTTCAGCTAAGATCCATCTAACTTCAGCTACAATATCCCTAGTATCATGACCCCTTCTAAACCCAGCCTGGACTTCTGGTAGTTCTCTGCTGATATGCTGTTCTAGTCATTTTTGGATAATCTTCAGTAGAATCTTTCTTGCATGTGAAATCAATGAGATTGTTCTATAGTTTCCACATGCCCTGGCCCGCGGGGATCTTCAACAGTGACCCTGGGAGGGGAAGAATGAGAATGGGGGGACAAGAGGCACAGAAACATGGAGACAAGTCAAATTTCCAATCAAGTCTCAATTTTATTGAAAGCACTCACAGCTTATATATAGGAGCACAATGGGGGAAGGAGAAGTACACTCAATGGGGGAGAATAACATGTCATTTCCAGTAAGCTGAAAGTTATCTGGTAAACAGAAACTTAGCAGGGTGTTCCCAGTAAACTGAAACCTATCCTCCCAGAGTGGGGCAACATGTCCAGACATGTCCTTAGAGAATTACAAAATGGCTTCAGCTAGGTTGAACTAGCAGCCCCCAACAGATCCTCCCTGTTTTCAATAATTATTTGAAGACTGC
>NW_006400274.1:106440-108627 GCF_000299155.1 Elephantulus edwardii
AGCAATCACAGGGATAAGAGAAACAATTTCTACAATAACAAGACCTACAGCTTTCTTGGCTCTTAATGATAACTTATATAACTCTTTTAAAATTTGCAAGCCATTATTATCATACCAAATATCATTTAACTTTACCAATGTCATAACAAGAGGAGGATTCTTTAGAATAACAGTTGAATCTTCTTTGGTAACAGAGCTAATATAGTTAGAAATTTTATGGGAACAATTTACTTAAATTGTGGATAATCACCAGGGATTACCTTATTACCAATCAATAAGACATATGGTTCAGGTACACATGACATGACTCTGTCACTTGTGACATTATCTCCTTTACATTTATCTTTTGGAACACAGGGGACATTTATTGAATCCATACTAGCAACTAATTTCCACAATTTAGTTTGAAAGTTCTTCATCTCAATAGTCCACATTCCTCCCACGAATTTTTTCATAGAAAGTCCGGGACCATATGTATGAAGAGGTGACCAGTCCCCAAGCAAGGTAGCATTCCAACCGTTGGTCCTTTAAAAATTATATTATCAGTTAGATAAGAGAATGGCCATAGCGCTATTATGATGACATTTTCTCCAAGGTGGTTGCCAGATGCCAGCACGACCTTTCTGAAACATGAGGGAAAGCTGGCATCTGCTGTAAAGATGGCGTTTATTCTACCAGCTCCATATCCGGAAGCTCATCAGTTGGAAGCTAAATAATTCAATTGTACAGTCCATCGTGGGTTTCCACTGCAGATAAATAATTTTTGATAGAAGAAAGAGTACATTCTATAATACCTTGTTTTTGAGGATAGTAAGGAAACTCAGTTTTATGACAAATAGTAAAATATTTACAAAAATTTTGAAAACTTTGTCTGGTATAGCTAGGAGCGTTATTAATCTAGATTATTTTAGGAGTTTATAATATATAAAAAGCTAATAAACAATATTTTATAACATATTGAGCTGCTTTTTCCGATAAACAAGATATTACCACAAAACCAGAACTGATATTAATAATAACATGAATAATTTGCAATCTTTCGAATTTGGGAATGTGAACCGCATTCACCAGTCAAACACAATCTGGCAACAATCATCTAGGACTCACCCTAAAATGTGGAACAGGTAACAGAGACAAACACCCTACACATGATTCTACAATACACTTAACAATCTCTTCCAGAATATGAGACATCCCATGTAAATATTCACTATAGCATAATGACTATGATGAAATTGTTTTGCTTTAGCTAAATTAAAATCCATTAAACATTTACTAGCCAATTTATTTTATTTCACTAAAGGTCCTGGCAAAAAGAATGAGACTCAATATGACTGACAAAAATATGACCATCTCTTTGTCTAATTAACAATCGTATATGAAGATATAATTACAAAACTGTAGAATTTTTGTTCTGATAATATTCACTGTATCAATAATTGGAAGTGCATTAACTATGTAAATTATATATGTTTATATATAAAAGCATATATATAGTTTTAGACTATAGACTGAGGGCAATTATTATTACTTGCTCAACAGCTTTCAATTTGGCCTGTAGTGCTAAAAATGATAAATACTCAACTATTTAAAAGATTTCCAATTGGTTCAAAAACAGCCCTTTCTCTGGAAGATCCATCAGTAAATATTACAAGAGCATTAACAAAAACTTTAGGAAATATAAATAAATTTTTACTAGCAAAATATAATAATTTACCTTTTGGATAATGATGAGTAATTTGACCAGGATAATTGGCTAATGCAATGATCCATTCTGAACAATATTGATATAGCCAATTAACTTGTAAAGTATAATAAGGGATAATAATTTTATAAGGTCTTATCTCAAAATATTGTCTTTACTGACTGTGCTGTTAATTGAGATATAGACTGTGAGCAAGTCGGAAAAACCTTTTTAGGTGAACTTGATAACTGAATTCATCTTAAAAGAGCATTCTGTCAGAATACAGCAGTAGGAGTCCTTTTAGTATCTAAAATACACAGCAATAATTTTCTACTATGATTTATACAAGAGAGAACAGGAAGAGACAAAATCCTGAACTTCCTTCAAAGCCCGATGAGCCTCCATAGTTAATTCTCCCCTAGAATTAGGATCGTTATTTCCAATTGGAATATTAAACAATGGTTAGAGGTCCTGCTCAGTCAGTTCCAAACATGGATTAATTT
>NW_006400274.1:111972-112524 GCF_000299155.1 Elephantulus edwardii
CGGTGACTGGGGTAATCGGGATGGGTGTGTCAGAGGCGGTGTGGTTGGCTCAGGATAGAGCAGGGTTTAGGGCTGTTGTGCATAGGGTCGCTATGAGTCAGAAACGACTCGACGGCACATAACAACAACAACAGGTTTTCATTTAAAGTAGAGCAATTAACACAGACACACACAACTCACAGACTTGCAGTGCCGGCCACTGGCATGTGTATTTTACTAGAGTGGCTGAAACATGTGGAAATGTCTACCTAAATATGTAGATCCTGGATAAAATGCATGGATATATGAAGGTGATAAGAGGATGCCAAAGCTGATTTGTCAAAGATCTCTTGAGACAAAACGTCTCTTTTGGCTCCATAAGACGTTTGAAACGCCCTCTCTTAGCATTTCCTCACCTATGAGATTTAAAATTCATACAGATATTAACTTTATATCTGTCTCTACTAATTCTTGTTAATTACTGAAACCTTTAAACTGTATGAGCTCATCAGTATTATAACTTTGAACACAAGACAAAAAGACAACAAACACGGCAGACAAAAGACAAAACAA
>NW_006400274.1:113779-114599 GCF_000299155.1 Elephantulus edwardii
ATGAAATTCTAGTAAGAAAAAGCAGTCAGGGCCAAAACAACGGTAATAGTCATTTAAACAATCCCCTACCCTATGCCATTGCTTAGAATCAATAGATACTTCTTGCAGAAACCATGGGCAAACATCTTCTAAAAACAAGAAAAATTTCTTTAAATCTTTTTTAGTTATCCTTATACCCCGTGCCTTGAGGCAATCCTTGATACCCTTTAAGAACAATTCATGTTCACTTAATCCCTGTCCCATAATTCGCTGCCCTTACCTCCTCTCGTGCTTGTCTCACAGGGCGGGTAATCCCGTGGCGGCAGCTACGTGCCTGTCTCACAGGACGAATAGTCCTGCAGCTGGGAACAGTGAGAGTTTTCACTCGTGGTCCCAGACTTACGGCAACTCAATGGATGGACCGGCCAGTCACTTCTAGCGGGCAGCGTTCAACATCCTTCCCTGTTCCTGGGCCATACATTGGGCGCCAATTATGCCCCAGCCCGCGGGGATCTTCAACGGTGACCCTAGGAGGAGAAGAACGAGAATGGGGGGGAGAGGAGGCACAGAAACATGGAGACAAATAGAATTTCCGATCAAGTCTCAATTTTATTGAAAGCACTCACAGCTTATATACAGGAGCACAATGGGGGGGGGGAGAAGTACACACAATGGGGGAGAATAACATGTCGTTTCCAGTAAGCTGAAAGTTATCTGGTAAACAGAAACTTAGCAGGTCGTTCCCAGTAAACCAAAACCTATCCTCCCAGGGTGGGGCAACCTGTCCAGACATGTCCTTAGAGAATCACAAAATGGCTTCAGCTAGGTTGAACTAGCAGCC
>NW_006400274.1:116869-117997 GCF_000299155.1 Elephantulus edwardii
TTCGTCTGACATACTTTGGACATGTTGTAAGGAGAGACATGTCCTTGGAGAGGGACATCATGCTTGGGAGGGTGGAGGGCAGGCACAGGACAGGAAGGCCCTCTGGGAGATGGATTTATTCAGTGACTGGTGCAATAGGGATGAGTATGTCGGAGGCAACGAGATTGGCACAGGAAAGAGCAGAGTTTAGAGCTATTGTACTTGATGCATGGGGCCTGCTAAAGATTAAATCTATGTGTACATCAAAACCTTTTTCCAACAAGGTGAAAAGAAAACCTACAGACTGGGAACAAATATTTGGAAATACCATCTCAGACAAGAATCTTATAACAAAAGTTTACAGAATACTTCTGGGCCTCCACAAGAAAAAGACTGATAACCCAATTACAACATGGGCAAAAGACATGGAACGAGTTTTCACAGAGGGATATATTAAAACGGGAAACAGACACATGAAGACATGCTCCAAATCACTAGCAATAAGAGAGTTGCAAATCAAAACCACAATGATGTACTACTATCTCACTCCAGTAACAAAGTGGCAAAAGTTTAACAGAGCAGCAAGTGACAAATGTTGGAGAGGATGTGGTGAGATAGGAGTTCTTATACATTGTTTGTGGGATTGTAAAACGGTACAACTATTCTGGAAGGCTGTTTGGTGCTTCCTTAAAAAGCTGAACATAGAAATTACATATGACCCAGCTATTCCACTACTTGGAATACACCCTGAGAAAAAAAAGGGGACTGAGGCACAAACGGAGATTCATACACCAATGCTCATAGCAACATTATTCACAAGAACAGGTAAACATCCCAAATACCCAACCACAAATAAATGGATTGAAATTTTGGTACATTCACACAATGGAATACTATGCAGCACAGAAGAGCAACAATTTTGTAAATTATTACCTAACGTGGGAGGGACTGGAAAGCATTATGCTGACTGAACTCAGTCCCACAAGGGTAAATATTGTATAAAACCATCATTGTAGAATGAGTATAAGGATCCAAGAGGGGTGGGAGACGGTGGAAACAGAGGATGTGCAGGGGGAAAGTGGTGGATTAACCATGTACAATTTGATGGGGGGGTGAAGGAAATGAAAATAATTTATTCTTTTTTTAATT
>NW_006400274.1:118447-119581 GCF_000299155.1 Elephantulus edwardii
TTTTATTTTTTTAAATTGTATTATTTTGTGTGTGTGTTTGTGTACCGTCAAATCGTATCTGACTGGTACAGGAGGAGATTGCCCCTCCTTCTCCGGCAGAGCATCTGGTGGATTCGAACCGCATATCTCTGGGATTGCAGTATAGCTTCTTGCCACTAGGTCACCAGAGCTACCCTGAAAAGAATTTATTCTTAAAAACAATGTATTTGAATTTTGTAAATAAACTAGAATTTTTTTTAAAAAAAGAACCTATTAGAGATTCATCTCCAGCATAGTAGATTATATGATATTCTGATTCAAAATGTCCTATGCTAGTCTATCTCATCTGGTCAATACCTAGCATGTCAATATTTATGCTTTCCATTTCTTCCTTAACAATATCTAATTTTCCTACATTCATAGTTCTCACATTCCATGTTCCAACCACTAGTATCTGCTTACAGCTGTTCCTCTTCCTTAGTATTTCCATATTTGAAAGCTCCACCTCTGTTGCCCTACCTGTTAGTCTAAATGTGTTCTATTGTACATAGGGTTTTCGAAGGCCTGTTATTTCAGAAGTGGATGGTTAATCCTTCTTCCTAGTCTGTCTTAATCTGAAAGCTCAGATTTAGAAAGTATCTGACAGACAGGCATTCTATGGAAAAATGCAGATGAAAGATATTTCCCAACTGTAGAAATAACCAGTAATTTCAGTGTTGTCTCTGCACTTGAAATGAGTGTCTTGACCCACCCATTTTCCTACTCCAACAGCATTCCCTTCTACTCCCACCTACTCCCTCCAACACCAATTTCCCGCTATCTATCCCTTGATCTGATAGCTTATATTTCAAGCTTTATGGGCTTGTGTGATGCAAAATGCTTCAAGCCATTGCCAGTTTCTTGTGCTGTGGTCATAGTCTCTTGAGTGACCCAACTGAGCACGGAAACTAAAGAAGAATATAATTGATTTCACATGCAAGCAAGATTCTACTGAAGATTATCCAAAAACGACTGGAACAGCACATCAGCAGAGAACTGCTGGAAGTCCAGGCTGGATTTAGAAGGGGTTGTGGTGCTAGGGATATTGTAGCTGATGTTAGATGGACCTTAGCTGAAGCAGGGAATACCAGAAGAATGTCTATCTGTGTTTCATTG
>NW_006400274.1:120656-122880 GCF_000299155.1 Elephantulus edwardii
TATGAGGTGGATTGATTCAGTGACTGGGGTAATCGGGATGGATGGGTCAGAGGCAATACGATTGGCACAGGATAGAGCAGGGTTTTTAGGGCTGTTGTATACAGGGTCGCTATGAGTCGCAAATGACTCGACGGCACATAACAACAACAACAAGTCCAATTACCTATACTTGGACCAGGAGACAGTCATCAGAACAGAGCAAGGAAAAACTGCCTGGTTTAAAATTGAGAAGGGTGTACGCTAGGGATGTGTCCTGTCTCCATACCTTTTCAATCTAAATATAGAACAGATCATCCGGGAGGCTGGGCTCTATAAAGAGAAATGTGGCATCAGGATTGAAGGAAGACTCATTAAAAATCTGCATTATGCCAATGACACAACCCTGCTTGCTGAAAATGAGAAGGACCTGAAGCGCTTGCTGCAGAAGTTCAGGGAGTTCATCCTTCAGTATGGATTGAGGCTTAATATCAAGAATACAAAGATTCTTACCACTGGGCTGATAGGCAGCATCATGATGGATGGTGAAGAGATTGACATTGTTCACAGCTTTAGTTTGTTTGGCTCCATAATCAACACTCTTGGCACCAGCAGCCAGGAAATTAAAAGACATATTGCTATGGGAAAGTCTGTGGTTAGAGACTTCTCTAAAGTATTGAAGAGCAATGATATCAGTCTGGAGACTCAGGTCTGCCTGATACAGGTCATGGTTTTTGAAATCACTTGCTATTCATCAGAAAAATGGACAATGACAAGGGATAATAGAAGGAGAATTGATGACTTTGAGCTGTGGTGTTGGAGAAGAGTATGGAATATAGCAAGTCCTGGAGAGGGTAAAGCCAGGCTGCTCCTTGGAGGCAAGGATTCTGAAGCTTTGTGTGACATACTTTGGACATATTGCAAAGTGAGACTTTGACATATCCTTGGAGAAGGACATCATTCTTGGGGGGGGGGACTTGGAGGGACAGCGCAGGAGAGGAAGACCCTTGATTAGAGGGATTGATTCAGTGACTGGGGTAATGAGGGTAGGAGTGTCAGAGACAATGAGATTGGCACAGGATAGAGCAGGGTTTAGGGCTGTTTTACACAGGGTCACTACGAGTCGCAGGTGACTCGAAGGCACACAACAACAGCAACAGTAGAAATTCAACAAGTGTGTCCTGATTTATGAGCCTTATTGACAAGTGCCAAGCTGCACCCAGGACAGTAGTCAGTATAGTTGTTCATGTTTTATTCAATACTCTTCTCCACACCACACCTCAAAGACATCAATTCTCCTTCTATCGTCCCTAGTCATTGTCCAGCTTTCTGAGGCATAACAAGTAATTGCAAAGACCATGGCCTGAATCGGATGCACCTTAGTCTCCAAACTGGCATTGTTGCTCTTCAGTACTTTACAGAGGTATCTGATGAAAGACTTCCCCAATGTAATTTGTCTTCTAATTTCCTGGCTGCTGGTACCAAAAATGATGATTGTGGAGCCAAGCAAACTGAAGCTGTTAACAATCTCAATCTCTTCACCATCTATCATGATGCTGCCAAATTGCCCAGGGGTGAGAGTCTTCGGGGTTTTTTTGATGTTGAGTTTCAATCCATATGTAAGACTGCAGCAAGCGCTTCAGGTCTTCCTCAGTTTCAGCAAGCAAGGTTGTGTCATCTGCATAACACAGATTGTTGATGAGTCTTCCTCCAATCCTGATGCCAAATTTCTCCTCACAGAGCTCAGCCTCTCAGATAATCTGTTGTGCATACAGATTGAAAAGGTATGAGGATCCTGTATTTATCAGATGTGTGGGGATGAGCATTTCATTCACTTATTTATTCATTAATTCACTCATTCATGCACTCATCCATTCACTAACTCATTAATTAACATATTTTTTCATTCATCTCCTCAGAACACAGCACACAGACTGTATGTCAGTTTTTGCTATTTGGAGCTAATATCTATGAGCAGCCTACTATGCACCATTCACCATATGTTGCTTTCATGTGGGAACCAACTCATAGCTGACCCTCCATTGAGTTCCCAAAGCTATAAATCACACAATAAGAGGCTGCTGACCTTTCTTCCTCAGATATGTTGGTGGATTTGAACTACCTGAGGAGCTCAGCCTATGGACTGTGCCTCCAGAGGTGTTGTTGTCGTTGTTGTTATGTGCCGTCGAGTCGCCTGCGACTCATAGCGACCCTATGTACAACAGCCCTAAACTCCGCTCTGTCCTAT
>NW_006400274.1:125530-142398 GCF_000299155.1 Elephantulus edwardii
CGTTCCATTTCTTCCTTAACAATATCTAATTTTCCTACATTCATGGTTCTCACATTCCATGTCCCAATCACCAGTGTCTGCTTACAACTGTTCCTGTTCCTTTGTATTTCCACACAAAACCTCCAGAGGTAGAGACTAGAAATAAATAACTAGACCAGGCAATGCCTTTCTCCCATGACTAAAATTATCTGAAATACTTACAGGAAAAGTTGAAGCTGGGCCTCCTTCCCAAAAAGTCTGATTTATTGGTCTGTGTTGAGACTTGTTATCTATCATTTGCAGCCCTAGTAGTGCTATGGGCTAATTGTTGTTCTGCTAGCAGGAAGGTCAAAGTTTCAAAGACATCATTTGCTCCCAGGGAGAAAGACACATTAATTTGCTTCTATAAAGACATGCAGCCCCCAATGGGCCAGTTTTCCTCTGGTATGCAGCTCGCTATACGTCAGAAACATCTGACATCAGCAATGACATCCTAGGCTTTTTCTAAACCAGTTTGACTTCTGGCAGCTCTCTGACAATGTACTGTTCCAGCTGTTATGGATGGTTTTCAGCAATATTTTGCTTGTATGTGATAGTAATGATATTTTTTATAATTTCTACATTCTGTTGGATAATCTTTCTTAGGAATGAAAAAAGTTATGCATCTCTTCCAGTCATTCAGCCAGGCAGGTGTCCTCCAAATTTTCTGGCATAGACTGGTGAACACATACAGGATTGCATCTGTTAATTGAAACATATCAATTGGCATCTCAAAAATTCCTGAAACCTTTTTTTGCAAATATCTCCCATTTAGCTTCAACTTCTTCCTTTATTCCCATTAGCTCTTATTCATATGGTATTTCCTAAAATTTTTTAGTGTCAATCAATTATTTTTTTTATAGTGACTCTGTATATTTCTTTCATCTTACTTTGATGCTTCCTGGATCATTCAAGGTATTTCCCAAAGCACTTCTCAGTATTGCAACTCAAGGCTTCCCCCCCCCCAATTTCTTTCAGGCTAAGAAATGCTGAGTGAGTGCTTTTCTTTTTGTTCTCTGACTTCAGTACTTTGCGCATTTCATTGTAATATTGATTGTGTGGTCAACAAACTGTAGCTAACTCTGAAAAGAATGGGAATCCAGAAAACTTGATTGTGCTTATGCGAAACCTACGTCAAATGCGATAATGGTTACCCATGGTGGACAGTGTTTGGTGGAGCTCCCAATTAAAACAAGCTTGGAAGCAGGGGTAGCATCCACTTCCAAAATAGCTTGCCTCCGGAATCTCTATAAACTAGGAGAAATTATGAAAATTATAAAAGTGTTCAGGCCTTTTGTTCATAGGGTCGCTATGAGTTGTCTATGGCTCAATAATACTTAACAACAATAAACAACATGCTTGGACAAGGAGGCAGTCATCACAACAGAGCAAGGAAATACTGCATGGTTTAAAATCAGGAAAGGTGTATGAAAGGGATGCATCCTACCTCCATACCTTTTCAGTCTATATGTAGAACAGATCATCTGGGAGGCTGGGCTCTATGAGGAGCAATGTAGCATTAGGACTGGAGGAAGACTCATCAACAACCTACCTTATGCAGATGACATGACCTTGCTTGCTGAAACTGAGGAGAACCTGAGGTGTTTGCTGCAGAATGTCAAGGATTGTAGTCTTCAATATGGACTGAAGCTCAACATCAAGAAAACAAAGATTCTCACCACTGGATCAATTGGCAGCATCAGTATGGATGGTGAAGAGATTGAGATTGTTAACCGCTTCAGTTTGCTTGGCTCCTCAATCAACACTCTTGGCACCAACAGCCAGGAAATTAAAAGTCAAATTACAATGGGGAAAGTCTGCTGTCAGGAACCTCTGCAGAGTACTGAAGAGCAATGATGTCAGTCTAGAGACTAAGGTGCACCTGATCGAGGTCATGGTCTTTGCAATTATTTGCTATGCCTCAGAAAGCTGGAAAATCTAGGAATGATAGGATAATTGATGTCTTTGAACTGTGATGCTGGAGAAGAGTATTGAATATACCATGGACAGCTAGGAAAGCAAACAGGTTTGACCTGGAGAGAGCAAAAACCATATTGCTCCTTGGAGACAAGAATTCTGAAGCTCAGTCTGACATACTTTGGGAATGTTGCAAGGAAGGACAAGACATCATGTGTAGGAGGGTAGACGGACAGTGCAAGAGAAGAAGACCTTCGATGAGATTAATTGATTCAGTGATGGCAATAGGTTTGGGTGTGGCAGAGACAATGAGGTTGGCTCAGAATAGAGCAGGATTGAGAGCTATTGTATATGGCGTCACTTTGAGTCGCAAGTGACTCTTCCACGCATAACAACAACAATAACAGGTAGATGTCCACTACCCTAAATCTCCACTTCCTCTCTTCTAGACAACCTTGATCCTTCTTCTGGAACCCCTAGATTGCCACCACTCAACAGTTAAAGGGTCATTTAACCTCACAGCATGATTCTGCTGAGCTATTTCTGATTTGACAAGGTGGTGAGGCAAAAGATGATGTGTCTTCCTTGAGTGTTTGTCACTTTGCCTACCCATACCTACACTCTGGTGCCACCATCTCAATTTATTTTGAAAAAATATCCTTCTCCTGCTTTTAGTCCATCTGGCCCAAGAGGACACATGATCCAGCTGTATCATTAGTTAAACATCCTGATTGTCATCCCAATTCTAAAAGCAACCCCTCTTTGCCCCTTACTTCTGCAATTTATCCATTGTTAAACATCCAGGTTATCATCCTGATTTTCTCTCTATCCATCTTCCTCCTACCTCCATAATCCAACTTTCACACAACCACCAGTCAGCTCTCTTCAACCCTGAGCTGAAGTGCTCACTGATCACCTGCCTGATCTTCAAAAAGTCAACTCAAACTCCTCAGCTGGCCTCAGGCTGCCTCTTCTCATAATTTTTTTTTCAGCCTCATTTTTCATCCACTCTCACTCAAACTATTCTTGTTTCATGTCTGTCCCTTTGTGCACTCATGCCATGTCTTCTCCATCTTAAGAAAAGATCTTTCCCTAAATATTCAGGGCAGGCACTGGCTTAGAGTTGAAGATAGAGCAGAGGAAGACAGAGTCAATAGGGAAGAACAAGGCTGGTCAGACCAAGAACAAGACCGTGGTCAGGTCTGCAACTTCTCCCTGGTTTTCCAGTCCCGGGATCTTTCTTGTGGTTTCCAGGGAAGCCAGATCTTTCCTCTCTGACCTCACCTAACTATTTGACAGCAAGCAGGTGACCTGCCTCCATGGCCCTGATTTTCACAGCATCTACGGGAGCTAAGCAGAGTCAACCATAGAAAGTCATACAGGCCAGACACATGGTACACATCCCACCCTACCCACAGCACTCATGAACCACCGTCGTTCCCTCCTACAGGACCTGAGGGGAATATGATGTGGGATGTGAGACATGGAACGTGGGACATGAGACATGAGACATAAAACAAGGACTCATACTTAGACACAATTCTTCCCATGCCGGCCAGGGAAGGAGTTCAGCTAGAGATTTCCCCTCACTCTAGTGGTCTTGGGCAAATTATTTAATTTCCCTCATCTTTTGTTTCCTAATCTTCAAATTAAAAGCAAAACAATTGTCCCTGAGTCAGCTTCAACTCCTAATAACCCTGTGTCTGAATTTCACAGTGTTTTCAATGACTGGTTTTTCAGAAGTAAATCACTAGTGTTTCTCCCAGCCTATCTCTAGATGGACTAGAATTTCTAACCTTTTGTTTCACAGTTAAGCAACGTACACTATTTTGTACCACCCAGGGACTCCTGACACATTTAGGCTCAGTAAATGTCAGTCACCCTTACTATGCTACCTTCCAGAGTTAGCAGACTGGCTCACCTCAAGAAGTCAATGGCCACAGAGAGGTTGCTGCTCATACACAAGCAAATATGGTTTCTTCCTCTCCTGCCCAGCAGCAGCAGCAACAGCAACAGCAACAGCAGCAGCTATATGAATAGATTGTCAGAGCTGTTGAAGGGGTTGTGATTGAGGAGATGATCTGAGATAAGCTGCTGCAGTGAAATGAAGGGCAACCAGTTATCTATTTCCATGTCAGCCACCTTGATTTTCTAAAGGCAGATTTGTATTCCCAGCAGCCACCCCCCTTCTCCTCTCCCCAGGAGTCAAGAGAGGGGTCCCTCTCTACTTCCAGGTGGGAGAGGATGATATGTTGAGTTCTAACCCCAAGGGTGTTGAATAGAGCCACTACTGAAACAGAATGTGTCAATTTCCTTTTCTTTCTGGATGGAGCCTCAACTATTAATAAAGAATTCAGGAGAATCTTGGGGTTGAAAAAAGGAGAGCTTCAGCCCCATCCCAAACCAAAGCTTGTGAATTCCTTGGCTTCAAGAGGAGCTTTTTCTATAAAATCAATCCTTTTACTCCAAAACGCGTTCATTTAGCCAGCCAATCAGCCATTCATTAACTTATATACACGTTCTACAAATTAAAAATGCTTAAGAGGTTGGACTTTGGCTATTGTCAGATGGGTTTAATAGGTTTTCCCACTTACTATCTTTGTGGCTTGAGATAATTTATTTCACCTAAGGAGTTCTGTGGCATAGTACACCATGTGTTTTGTGCTGCTAATCCAAAGATCAGCACATCAAAGCCACCAGGATCTCCAAGAAAGATAAGCAGTCTCTACTTACAAAGACTTATAGCCTTGGAAACCCAATGGAGGATCTCAGAGAGTTAGAAACCACTCAATAGCAGTAGGTTTTCTGAGCCTTGGGATTCTGATATCTACCAAAGCCCCAAACGAGACCCACTGTTGTCAAGTCAATGCTGATTCACAGCTAAGAATTAACAAATTAATATTCTATAGGGAGCTCTTGACTCAGCCAAGTGCTTGGCATGTGCAGTGACCCATTGCTGCAATGCTAGGACAGAAAGAGGTACCACAAGCAAGAGTGCAAAATTATGTCAGGTAGCTCTCTTTAAGGAGCTCATAGTCTAGCACATAAATAACTATTCCATAAAGGAGGGCATGTAATATGATAAAAGATGCACAGGAAAAGGATATACCTAAAGATTTCTTTCCATAGAAGAAAAAAAAACACTCAATATTTAAGCTGAAGCTTAAAGGATGAGATGAAAAGGAGTCTTGGGAAGAAGAAACAATGCAAAGAAATAAACATTTAGATCTTAGCCAAGTAAAGTGTGGCCCAGAAGTGAGTAATAGCAGAATCACATGGAAGCCTGTGTGAAAGGCAGGGTTTCAGCTCAGCTTCCTGGACCAGCCCTAAACCCATCCTTATTCCAAGTGTGTAAGAGATCATCTCACTTTCCTTTTCTCTCTCCCTAACTTCTTTTCTTCCTTGCTGGAAGCTGGTTTTGTGGTTTGAGTTATTTTTTGACCGAGAGATTGGGGATCTTTAAATTTTGATCTGCAAATGCATTTATTGTTCAAATAAAGGTTCTGATCACCAGGATTTTTATCCTGTGGAGACATTAACAAATAGATTTGAACCTCCAACTTTAAGGATACCAGTTGAGTGCTTAACCATGTACCACATGGGCGCCTTTTCCAAAGAAATAACAACATAATTACACAGATGTTATCTTCTGTTGTTTATTTTAAAATTTTTAAAATTTATTTTATTTTTATTATGTGTATGTGTGTGTATGTGTGTGTGTACTGTCATATCAGATTTGACTGGTACAGGAGGAGATTGTTCCTCCTTCTCCAGCAAAGCATCTGGTGGATTTGAACCGCTCACCTCTCAGATTGCAGTGCAGCTTCTTGCCAGTAGGCCACCAGAGCTCACTTATCTTCTGTTTTTTTAAGCAATATCAATGATAAACGGAGAAAAGATTGTTATGAGATGATATTATTTTGAGGACTACAGTGCACTTTGTGACATTTTCAATCTCTTCATATGCATGTTAGTAGTCCCTGGAGAAAGACATCATACCTGATAAAGTAGAGGGGCAGTAAAAAGGGGGAAGACCTTCAATAAGATGGATTGACACAGTGATTGCAACGTGGATTCCAAGATAACAATAATTTTGAGAACAGAGCAGGACAGCATTTTGCTCAGTTGTACATAGAATTTCTATGAGTAAAAATTGGCTTTATAGCATCTAATATCTTTTATGAACACTAACTTTTGTGCCAAATGCTACTTTAAGCATTGAATATTGCATACCAAATTTAATCTAGGAAGTGACTTTTTGAGGACTTTTAACTCTTTTCAGTCACAATTTTTGTATCTATGTGTCTAGAAGCTACACTATATTACAATGTAGTGTCAGGATTGAAGGAAGACTCATCAACAACTTGAGCTATGTAGATAACACATCTTTGCTAATGAAATTGAAGAAGACTTAAAATATTTATTACTTAAACATAAAGACCATGGATTACATATGAATTACACTTCAACTTGAAGCAAACAAAAATTCTTACAACTAGATATAATATAAAAATATTATGATAAAATAGAAAAGATTGAAGTTGTCAAGAATTTCCATTTACTTGGATCCACAATCGACATGCCTAGAAGCACCACCCAGGAAATCAAATGATGCACTGTTGTTGTTGTTGTTGTTGTTGTTGTCGTTGTTATGTGCCATTGAGTCGTTTGTGACTCATAGCAACCTTATGTACGAGAGCCCAAAACCCTGTTCTATCCTGGGCCAATCTCACCATCTCTGACACACGCACTCCCACCACCCCAATCACAGAATCGGTCCATCTCATCAAGGGCATTCCTCTCCTGCACCATCCCTCCACTCTCCCAAACATGATGTCCCTCTTCAAGGACCAGTCCCTCCTTGTAACACACCTAAAGTATGTCAGACGAAGCTTCAGAATCCTTGACTCCAAGGAGAAATCCGGCTTCACCCTTTCCAAGACAAACCTGTTTGTTTTCCTAGCAGTTCACGTTATATTCAACACTATTCTCCAGCACCACAGCTCAAAGGCATCAATTCTCTTTCTATCATCCCTAGTCTCTGTCCAACTCTCAGATGCATAGCACAAAGTTGCGAAGACTATAGTCCAGATCAGGCGCACCTTAGTCTCCAGCCTGATGTCATTGCTCTTCAGTACTCTGGAGAGGTCTCTGAGAGCTTACTTTCCCAGTGCAATTTGTCTCTTGATTTCCTGGCTGCTGTTACCAAGAGTGCTGACTGTGGAGCCAAGTAAACTAAAACTGTTAAATATCTCAATCTCTTCACCATCCATACTGATGCTGCCAATTGGTCCAATGGTGACAATCTTTGTTTTCTTGATGTTGAGCTTCAATCCATATTGAAAGTTGCCGCCTTTGACCCTCTGTAGCAAGTGTTTCAGGTTCTCCTCAGTTTCAGCAAGCATGGTTGTGTCATCTGCCTAACGCAGGTTGTTGATGAATCTTCCAACAATCCTGATGCCACATTTCTCCTCATACAGCCCAACATCCTGGATTATCTGTTCTGCATACAGATTGAAAAGGTATGGAGACAGAATACATCCCTGGCAGACTCCCTTCCCAATTGTGAACTATGCAGTGTCTCCTTGCTCTGTTCTGATGACTACCTCTTGGTTCAAGTACAGGTTTCCCATAAGCACAATCAAATGTTCTGGGATTCCCATTCTTCTCAGAGTCAGCCATAGCTTGTTGTGATCCACACAGTCAAAAGCCTTTGCATAGTCAATTAAGCACAGATAGACATTCCTCTGGTACTCTGCTTTCTGCCAATATCCATCTAACATTAGCTATAATGGACCACGACCTCTTCTAAATCCAGACTGCACATCTGGCAGTTCTCTGTTGACATGTTGTTCCAGTCATTTTTTAATTATTTTCAGCAGAATCTTGATAGCATGTGATATTAATGATAATGTTTGATAATTTCTTCACTCTGTCGGGTCACCTTTCTTTGGAATGGGAATAAATAGTGACCTCTTCCAGTCAGTTGTCCAGCTGGCTATCCTCCAGATTTCTTGGCACAACTTAGTGAGCACATCCCAGGCAGCAACTGTTTGTTGAAATACGTCAATTGGTATGCTGTCAACTCCTGGAGCCTTGTTTTTTTTGCCAGTTCTTTCACAGCAACTTGAACTTCATCACCACAGGGTGTTGCTCATATGTTATTTCATCAAATTCTCCTGTGTCAGTGAATTCCTTCTGTTACAGTGACTCTGTATACTCCTTCCATCTTCTTTTGATATTTCCTGGATCATTTAACATTCTACCCAAAGCATCCTTAAGTATTGCCACTCGTGGCTTGAATATGTTTTTCAACTCCTTCAGCTTAAGAAACGCTGAGTTTGGCCTTTTTGATTTTCTGACTCCAGCTCTCTCCACATTTCACTGTAATTTCTTGCTTTGTCATCCTGAGCTGTCCTTTGACATTTTCTGTTCAGCTCTTTGATTTCTTAATTTCTTCCTTCACTTTTGGCTTCTTGGTCCTCTAATGCAATATTCAGAGTCTCATCTGACAACCATCTTGGTCTTTTCTTCCTCTTCAGACTTCATAATGATCTTTTGCGTTCTTATGGATGATATTCTTGACATCCTCCCACAGCTTATTTGATCTACTCTCATTGGTGCTCAAAGCCTCAAACCTTTTCCTGAGATTATTTTGAAATTTGAGTGAGACAGACTTGAGGTCAAATTTTGGTTCCCGTGGATTGGATTTAATTTTCTTCAACTTCAGCTTGAACTTGCATATGAGTAGTTGGTGGTCTGTCCCACAATCAGCACCTGGCCTGATTTTCACAGCTGATATTGAGCTTCTCCAATGAGTCTTTCCACAAATGTAATCAATTTGATTTCTATGCATACCATCAGGTGAAATCCATGTGTATACCCTGAATTTGTGTTTCTGTTAAAAGATATTTGCAGTGAACAAATCATTGAACGTGCAGAATTCTATCATTCTATCTCCAGCCTCGTTTCTGTCACCAACTCCATGTTTCCCAGTTCTACAGATCCTTCTTTCCTGTTCCCAACTTTTGCGTTCCTGTCGCCTATTATTTTCAATGCATCTTGATTGCATGTTTGATTGATTTCTGATTGCAAAAGTTGGTAGAAATCTTTCATTTCCTTCTCTTTGGCTCTAGTTGTCAGTGCATATATATAATGATAGTGGTATTCACTGGACTTCCTTGTATGTGTATGATATTATCCTGTCACCACATTGTATTTCATGATAGATCTAGAAATGACCTTTTTAACTATGAAACAATCCCATTTTTTCTCATCTTTTCATGCCCAACATAATAGATCATATAGTCATCTGATTCAAAATGTCCTATTTCAAGCCATCTCATTTCACCAATACCTAGTATGTCAATATTTATACGTTCCATTTCTTTATTAACAATGTCCAATTTTCCTACATTCATGCTTCTCACATTCCACTTCCCAATCACTAGTGTCTGCTTACAGCTGTTCCCCTTTCTTTGTGTTTCCATTTCTACGATCTCAGTCCCAATTGCCATGTCTGCTAGTCTAAGTGTGCTCATTGTACATAGGGTTTTCGAAGGCCTATTATTTCGGAAGTGGATGGCCAATCCTTCTTCCTAGCCTGTCTTGATTTGTGTGTTTGTATTTTTATAATAGTATCTGACTACAAGAATTTTACAGAAAAGAGCATATGAAAGACATTTACCCCATTAGAAAATTGACTAATAGATTCACTGTTGCTACCCACTCTTACTACATGTATTTTTTAAATTTAAATTTATTATTAATTTCAGTAAATTTACAGAGACTGTGAATTTCCATTCATTCATTGTTGCACTTTTCTCCCCTCCCAGCCCTCCCCCCAGTACACTACCCAAATTCTTTCATTGTTTTACAAACCCTCCCCCAGGTCCACTCCACCATGTAGCCATCGCTCTAGACTCCTGTCATGACAGAAATACCTAATCACACATCCCTTTTAAACAGTTTTCTCCTTCATCTGTTTCACTGCAGTGTACATTATTTAATCCATCTTTCTCAGTCTCTCCCCAACCCCAGGGTCAGTCCTGTTTTACAACTGTGGCACCGTTCAATATTTGTCCTTTTGTAACTGGGACACTTCACTCAGCATAATGTTCTCCAGAGTCAACCATTTTGAATAATATTGCATGAGTTCCTTGTTTTTCAATGCAACATAGGATTCCATTGTGCGAATATATCACAGTTTCTCTATCCATTCATTTGTTGATGGGCATTTAGGTTGTTTCCTACTCCTTGCTATTGTGAACAAAGCTGCAATAAACATGGGTGTGCATATATCTGCTTGGATGTCAGTTATGGTCTCTTTGGGGTATATTCCCAGTAGTGGAATTGCTGGGTCGAATGGTATCTCTATTTTCAACTTTTTGAGAAAGTGCCATACCCCCTTCCACAGTGGTTGCACCACCTACATGTATTTTGACCCACCTCTTTCCCTACTCCACCACCATCCCTTCCTACTTCTGCCTACACCATTCAACACCCCAATCTCCTTAACCAGCCCTTGATAGTGATGGCTTAAGTCTCAAGCCATTAGGATTTCTGTGATTCGGAACACATCATGCTGTTGTCAGTCTCTTATGATGTGGCTAGTATCACTTAAATGCACAAGTCTCTAATACAACTGTCATGTACAAGTATCTTTAGAGTATTACAGAGTAAGGTTATATCTTTAAAAACTAAGATGCACCTGACCATGGTATTTTCATTTGCTTTGTATGTGAAAGTTGGACAATGAATAAAGAAGGCCAGAGAAGAATTAATGTCACTGAATTGTGATGTTGGGGCGGTGGGGGGGGATCAATATACTATATAGTGCCTAAAATAAAAACAATTGTCTTGAAAGATGTGCAGCCAGATTAGTCCCTAGAGAAAAGGATGGTATAACTTCATCTTACAGATTTTGGATACATAGTCAGGATAAGGTCAGTTCCTGGAAAAAGACATTGTGCTTGGAAAAATAAGGCTGCCAATGAAGAAAAGAAAGACCCTCAATGAGATGAATTGACCCAGTGACTGCAGCAAGGGGCTTAAACAGAACAAGACTGTGGGGACAGTACAAGACTGGGCAAGGTTTGTTCAGTCATACATATGGGGTCTCTATGGACTGGAGCTGATTCGACATCACAGTAATAACAATAACTTGCACCCCATCCCTTTTGCTATTGTTAGATGCCTTCCACATAAGTATGACTCATAATAACATTAAGAACAATGGATCTGAACTCTGCCCTATCCTGTGCCATCCTTATTATCTCTAATATATTTGAGCGTATTTTTATGCTCTCTTTGTAAATTTACCTCATTGAGGATCTTCTTTTCTTTTGCTGACTGTCCACCCTTCCCTGTTCAATGTCCTTATCCAAGGACTGATACATCCTAATATGTGATCCTGAGGCCATATTTGTTTTCACTGAACCCAGCCTCTTGGATGATAGGCTCAACATAGAAATTGAATGGATATGGAGAAAGGCTACAATCTTGACACACACCATTCCTGATTTTAGACTATGCAAAGTTCCCTTGCTCTATTTGCACAAGAGCCTCTCGATCAGGATATAGGTTTTGCATGAGCACAATTAAGTGTTCTATTATGATCCACACAGTCAAATGTCTTTAAATAGTCAATAAAACACAAATATACATTCTTCTGGTATTCTCTATTTTCAGTCAAGATCCATCTAATATTAGCAATTATTTCCCTGGTGCCATTGTCTCTTCTAAATCCAGCTTGAACTTCTAGCAGTTCTCCTTTTAACTACTATTCTTATCATGTTTTCTTTGGAAAATCTTCAACAAGATTTTACTTGTATGTGATATTAATGATATTATTAAATAATTTCCACATACTATCAGATCACCATTCTTGGGAACAGAAACAAATAATACATCTCTTCCAAATTTCCTAGAACAGACTGATGAGCATGCCCACAGCTGCATCTGTTTGTTAAAACATGTCAATTGGTATCAAATAAATTCTCTGGGGCCTTATCTTTTCTTGCTAATGCCGTCAAGTGTATCTTGAAATTCTTTATTTATTATTACTTGTTCTTGATGATATGTTACTTCCTAAAATGGTTCCACAACAACCAATTCTTTTTGGTACAGTGATTCTATGTGTTCCCACCATCTTCTTTTAATGCTTCCTGGATTATTGAAGATTTTGCCGTTAGCATTCCAACTCACAAAATATCTTTGATCTTTCTAATTACAAATAATTGACATCCACTGTTAGTTGCTGTCCAGCTGTCCTTGACTCATAGCAACCATATTGTAAAGCAGAGTTATATGCCGCCCAGTCATGTGCTATCAAGCGCAGTTGAACCCAGGAACCAGAACAACATAGCATGACTGTTAGAAGTGACTTGTCTTCAACCAACAGAAGGCAGCAAAGGTGATGATGGGTCACTTCCATGATTAGGCTACAACTGATTGTACCCTCTGGCTAATTAGCTGACTTTCTTCATTGCTTTCTCGGTTGCACATTTTGATGAAGTAAGCTGTCATACTGTGGAAAAGTTCATGGGACAAGGCATTGAGGGAAGCCTTTGACCAATAGCCAAGAAGAAGCTAGATTCCTCCGCTAAACATCCCTACAGGAGCTGAGTTGTGCTAATAATCACATAAACTTGGAAGCAGAGCTTCCACTGGAGATTTTAAATGAGACTTTAGTTCTATTTGGCACTGTGGTAACAGATTCTGAAGCAGAGGGCTTAGCTAAACTATACCCAGTTTCCTCATCCACGGAAACTATAAGATAATAAGAGTGTGTTGATTTAAGCCATCAAGTTCTTAGTCGTGTGTCATGCAGCAATTGATAACCAATGCATACACTAATATCCACATAATCATGCGATCTATTATGCTGGAGATGAAAAGGTGAGAAAAATGGGGTCACTTTTGTAGTTAAAAAGGCCATTTCTAGATCCATCTTGAAATACAATATTGTTAGTGACAGGATGATATCCATGTGCATACAAGGAAGATCTGTTAATACCCCTATCCTATGAATTTATGCTCCTACAACCAGAACCAAAGAGGATGAAATAGATGATTTCTATAAACTGTTGCAGTCATAAATCGATCAAACATGTAACCAAGATGCTTTAATAATAATCGGTGACTTGGAATGCAAAATTGGGAATCAGGAAGAAGGATCAATAGTCATAAAATATGGACTTGGTGACAGAAATGAGGGTGGGGATAGAATGATAGAATTCTATACAATCAGTGATTTATTCATAGCAATACCTTTTATAAAAAACATAAACACAGGCTATACCCAGGGATTTCACCTGATGGGATTCACAGAAATCAGACTGACTATATCTGTGGAAGGAACGGTTAGAGAAATATTAGCAATAAAAACTAGACCAGGTGCTGATTGTGGAACAGACCATCAACTGCTCGTATGCAAGTTCAAATTAAAACTAAAGAAAGTTAAATCATATCCACAGGAATAAAAATTTAACTTTTGGCCTGATTCTCACACAGAGATCCCAGACAGGAGCTCAGGTCATTGCAAATTCTGGACACAAATGCCGTAGACTAGTTGAGAAACCACAAAGGTCCTCTCTATGCACCTTACTGGTGTAATTTCTTACAGTATGTGTGTGTGTGTGTGTGTGTGTGTACATACAAATATAAATGCACACACATATTTATTGAGTATTTATTTTAACGAATGTTTAGAGACTTTGGATTTCCATTCATTCATTGTTGCATTTTTCTCTCTGCCCCCCCCCCGCCCCACATCATTTAGCGCTTCTCTTTAAAAAGTAAAAGAAAAATTCTTTCGTTGGTATATAGTCCACTACCACCCCCACCTCCAAGTCCACTCCACTACGCAGCCTTCATTCTGGACCCTCGTCATGACCATAATACCCAATTATATATTGCTTTAAAATAGTTCTATCCCTCATCTGTTTCAATACACTATGCATAATTTATCCAATTTTTCTCAGTCTCACCCCAACCCTGATGTCAGCCCCATTCTACAACAATGGCACTATGCAATATTTGTCCTTTTGTGACTGAGATATTTCACTCAGCATAATGTTCTTCAGGTTCACCCATTTTGAACAATATTGCATGAGTTCCTTGTTTTTCAATGCAACATAGTACTCCATTGTGCGAATAGATCACAGTTTCTCTATCCATTCATTTGTTGATGGGCACTTAGGTTGTTTCCAACTCTTTGCTATTGTGAACAAAGCCGCAATAAACATGGGTGTGCATATATCTGCTTGGGTGGCAGTTATGGTTTCTTTAGGGTATATTCCCAGTAGTGGAATTGCTGGGTCAAGTGAAATTTCTATTTGTAGCTTTTTGAGAGAGCCTTCCATAGTAGTTGCACCATTTTACACTCTCACCAACACTGAATAAGAGTTCCAGTTTCTCCTCAACCTTTCCAGCATTTGTTGTTTGCTGTTCTGTTAAATTTTGCTATAGAATATGCTTTTAAAGTGAAATCTGTTTACTGAGGACCATAGTAGATCTGCGGCTTTCCAGGTAGTGCAAACAGTTAATATGCATGATTGCAAGTGAAAGGCTAAGGGTTTGAATCCATCCAGATATATCATGTAAAAAAAAAAAAGTCCTGGGAACTCTCCCAGAAAACCAGGCACTGACGGCTTTACAGAGCACAGCCCTGCTCTGTCATTCACAGGGTCACCATAAGTTTATAGGTCTACTAGAAGGCAGGTAGTAGAAAGTCTGTGATTTCAGATGCAGAAATAAAACTTTTTTTAATGTTTCCAGAAAGGAAAAGAAACTCCAATATCTTTATAAACATTTTTTAAATAAACATTATAAATTTGGGAGTCTAGACATGAACTTTATGGTTAAAAAGCCAATGAATCCAACTCTTCTGAGTCTTAGGGAATTTGGAAAGCATATGGTTTTAAATTAAGCTGAATTTATGAGCATTGTAGTTATAGCAACAGACACAAGATTCTGGGAGACAGGGCCGTGAGACTGTTACATAACCACCAACTTTACGATAAAATCAGGGGGAACCAAGATTGCTAAAATGCATATAATAGAAAAAAAGGGGATGGGGTGCAGGGGATAAAGGAAGGCTGGAAAGGCTTTCTCAAAGAAAAACATAATGAATCTTTCTGAAAAATGGTAGGAACTTCATTTCACAGGCTCGCTCAGGCATGAAGAAAGAAACTCATCAAGCAAAAGAGCAGACAGAAGTGTGGATGCAGCCTCAAGTCTTACAAACAGGATGAGGGAACAGCAAAAAAACGCATGCACTGTGGGAGTAAATCCCCTACAGAGGAATGCCTGGACCTAGAGAGGGTCAAGATGAAGACAGTGGCCACAGCTGGGGTGCTTAGACTCCGAAACTAAGGTTGTCTCATCTGAATCCCTGAATTCTGTCTTAGTCTTCTTTCTCCTCAGGAGAAAGGGGAGTTCAAGATCTAAAACTTTGGAACTCACACTCCCTGTACCACAAGCATGATCTCCGAACTGGCAAGAGATGGAATCCCCTCTGACCACCTCGGACTCCACAGTTCCCTGCCCAGGAGGCACTGTGTCCAATGTATGTGGGCTTCTCTCTTCGTGAGACGAGGTGTCATCACCAGTGTTAAGCCAGATCTATATGCTTTGACCCAGGCAAAAGAAACCTTGCTCTGGCCTCCTGCTTGAAAGTCCCCTATGGTCCCCGGTCCCTTAGCTCCCGAAGGAAATGGCTGTCAGAACAAAAACTCACAAAATGAGTCACTTTAAAGAACAGAACTTTATTATATCACACTCAAGAGTCTAGGAGTATGAATTCAGCTGAGCTGTGCTTATTCCTACAGAGGACTCTGAGAGAGGAACAGTTCCAGTCTCTCCCCTCACTCCAGCCTCTTTCTTTTAGTTACCAGCAATCCTTGCCATTTTTCATTTTCTTGATTCTCATACCTAGCCAGAGTTATTTTAATTTTTTTCAGTGGTTGTGATCTTTTAGAAGTACATTAACCAGGGTTTTTTTCCATGGCAATTTGGGGTCTATTTGAACCTCCAAATAGCAGCTGAGCATGTGTGTAAACATTTGTACCCCTCAAGTGCTCCCAGGGAATTATGGCTTGCAAATGGATCTGCCTCCATTATGTATCATCTGTCTTCCTCCTATTTGTAGCTCATTGTTTTCCTTGTTTTCCATAAACAGCACTCAGAAGGGAGAAAAACAAAGACCCACTATTCCCCGACATCATAGTCTGTCTGCAAAGAAAGATCCCATATCCCCAAACAAGGCCATCTTCACGAGTTACTATTACAACAAATTTTTCTGGCAACATATTCCATGCAATGGAATGCACCTACCTGGACTCTGTTACGTCCCTCTTGTTTCCAACTCTGACTACCTTGGACTCCATAATTCCCTGCCCAAGTTGCACTGACTGCTTCCAGAATCTGCCTAGGCCTCTAGCCTCTTTTTTTAGGGAGTCAAATGCCATCACCAGTTACATCTGGTCTGAGAGTCAGCTAAGGGACAGCTGAGTGAGTGGACATGGGAATGGAGTTTGGATCTATGGGCTAGAGGGTTTACAAGTGAATTGGGGTGGCCTTTCACAGTGCAGAGTCAGGTAGAAAGGGTAAACTGGGAGAAGAGTGGGCCTGTGACTGGTATAAACAGTCACTGTGCTCGGTTGCTGATCAAAAGCTGGCAGTTCCAGTTCACCTGAAGTCTTTCAAAGAAAAAAAGACTGCGAGTTCTGCCGCCAGAGACAGAGTTCCCCAGCCAGAGACAGAGTTCTGCCGCCAGAAAGGCCGGGAACAGACCCAGGAAGAGCAATAGCCAGCCATCCACCGCGGAACCCCAGAGGAGTGAAGACTACCCGCCACTGTGCGACCCCCCTGCAGGCCGCACCTGTGTGACCCGCGACCAGCAGCGCCCAAGCCCCGCCCCCACCTCTTGG
>NW_006400274.1:149856-171920 GCF_000299155.1 Elephantulus edwardii
AAAAAAAAAGAAAAAAAAAGACTGGTGATCTTCTGAAACAACCTCAGCAATGAGACCCTCTGGGGGTACACTTCTGCTTTCAGACACGGGGTCTTCAAGAGTCGGGACCAACTTGACAGAAAAACAAAAGACCGAACAACACTCTCTTCCAATGGGTAAGCAGTTCAAGCCCATCAGCCAGCCACTCTGAGGGAGAAAGATGTGGCAGTCTGCTTCTGTAAAGATTCCTGCCTTCAAAAATGGGTCACCGTGAGTCAGAATTGATTCCATCACAAAAGATTTGTCTAGGGGGGTTTTATTAGTGTGGAGCTTTGTGAAAACATATTAGTCAATGTTGGAGGTTAGGTCATATATAATATTTTATTAGTATGGTTTATAGTTTATAAATTTTCAACACGGACTTTGTGGTCACCATTTGTACTCTCTTCTTGCTCCATAGTATTAGGGGCTTCTGTCAGAAATCAGAAAAGAAGGCAGATGAACATGTCAAAACCTTTCCTCAGGTGAGGCCAGGCATTCATGGCTATTTCTGCCAGTGACAGGAGGCCAAACCTCTCAGAGACTTTGTGACTTTGGAGTCACTAGGTGGTGCTAGACTGCTGGAGAAAATGGAGGCTTCTGGCTGAGGTATAATATAGTAAGGCCTGTTCCTAATCCTATCCTCCTTTGCATGCCACATATAAAAGTTATAGTCACTATTTTGCTTCCAACATGTGTTCTGTTCTCTATTGAATTCATCTGGGGACTCCGGCTCTAGTAAAGTGACTCACTCACACCATCCCACCTGCCCCTGAGCCAGCCCACAAAGCCAGGCACAGCCCCTAGGCTCATCTTCAGACTCCACTAAGAAAAATCAATAGCAATTTGGCCCCTGGCCAGTTTCGTGTTTGGTAAACATATGGGATGAAAACGTGAGCACATAGTCTCTAGGAGAGGGATCATCTGAAGAAAGACATGGCCCCTGGCCAGTTTCGTGTTTGGTAAACATATGGGATGAAAACATGAGCACATAGTCTCTAGGAGAGGGATCATCTGAAGAAAGACATGGGAGCTGTGTACCAAAAACTCCACCCAGTAACAAAGCTTTGATTCTTAAGGCAAAAACCTATTATATGAAATGGAGAAGGACTCAGGTGCTGATTTCCCACAAGCTGGGAAAGATCAGTAGTTCAAAAGACTTAGAGTTAGTGGTTTGTCCTCTTAAATATTTTTTTAAAACAAAAGCAAAACAAAATCCCTCATTGTCCCCAAGTCAATAGCTGGCTCTCCAAAAGGCTTTTTTTTTTTAAAAAAAATTCATTTTAATGAACATTTACAGAGATTTTGGATTTCCACTCATTCATTGTTGCATTTTCTCCCTGCCCCACCCCTCCCCCTAGTTCGCTCTTCTCTTTGAAATGTAAAAGAAAAATTCCTTCATTGAAATACAATGCCCCCCCCCCTCTGCTGCCCCGAGTATGCTCCACTATGCAACCTTCATTCTGGACTCTTGTCATAGTGATAATACCCAATCATATATTGCTGTTAAACTGTTCTCTTCCTCATCTGTTTCAATGCAATATACACAATTTATCCAATTTTTCTCAGTCTCGCCCCAACCCTGATGTCAGTCCCATTCTACAACAATGGCACTGTGCAATATTTGTCCTTTTGTGACTGAGATATTTCACTCAGCATAATGTCCTCCAGATCACCCATTTTGAACAATATTACATGAGTTCCTTGTTTTTCAATGCTGCATAGTATTCCATTGTGTGAATATACCACAGCTTCTCTATCCATTCGTTTGTTGATGGGCACTTAGGTTGTTTCCAACTCTTTGCTATTGTGAACAAAGCCACAATAAACATAGATATGCATATATTTGACTGGGTGGCAGTCATGGTTTCTGTAGGGCATATTCCCAGTAGAGGAATTGCCGGGTAAAATGGTATTTCTATTTGAAACTCTTGAGAAAGCACCATACAGCCTTCCATAGTGGTTGCACCATTTTACATTGCCACCAACAGTGAAGAAGTGTTCCAGTTTCTCCTCAACCTCACCAGCATTTGTTGTTTGGTGCTCTGTTAAATTTTGATCTCCAGAAGGTTTTTGAGGCCATAAATCACATAGGATGAGATTGCTCAACTTCTTCCCAGGGAGCTGCTAGTGGATTCAACCCTTTGCGTGGAAGCATAGCTCCTTACCCACCAGGCCACCTATCACCTTTTGGTTGTCCAATTTCTTTTCTATTCTAGCTACACTCAAATTTCTTCTTGGAAAATTATCTCTTTATTGATATATACAAGGTCTGCAGGATAAATCTGGCAATTAAAGAACTCAAAAGGGAGGTTTTGTGGTTTAGACATTGTGCTGCCAACCTGAAGACAAGTGATTTGAATCCATCAGCTGTTCCAAGAGAGAAAGATGGGAATTCTCCTCCTGTGTGATTTACAGCCTCTGAAAACCCACTAGAAGGCCAGCTCTGAGTTGTTTCCAATCCAATGACAACAATAACGACAGCAAAGAACAAGTCCTTCTTTTCTCCACCCTAATATGGCTAGAGATTAGGTTGTCCATGTAAGCTAAGTCAGTTGGACTTTTTTATCCCCCCTGGACCATTACATAATAAGTAAAATAAAGTTGTCTAATACAAGATGCACACTCACAGAAAGCCTGCTTGCAGAATGCTGCTGGGACTCAAGCCACCGGCCTGCAGAGCTGCTTTGGCCCCTGACCATACCCATGTCTTTCACTTTATCCAAGAATCTATTTTCTATTATAACAACATTCAGATTTCCTTTTGGAGAATTGCCTTTCATTATTCTGTTTTTCTATAATGTTTGCTAAGTTTGACTTCTGTTGCTTGCAACCATGAACTCTTGCTGATACACTCAAAGGGCTAATGGAGAGGGAAATCTTGCTCTTGGCTTTCTGTGAACACTGGAACAAGAATCTTTACAAAAATGATATCCAAATTTCAACACCAGTGATGAGAATCAATCAGTACAATAACTTTGGGAACCTGTTTAATATTATCACCAAAGCTGAATATATGCACAGACTATCCATAAACTCCATTCTCTATGTGTATGTATGCGTGTATGTATGAATGTGTACATATATCTATACTTGTATGTTTGTACAACAGAGATGTATTTGCCAAGAGATGTTCACAGTACAAAATTATTCTTGGTACTACCACTCATAATAGCTCTTAAAGGAAGACAAGTAGCTAAAGGTTCAACTATAGAAGGATGAATAATTTCTTTTATATTCATAAAGTGGTATACTACACAAAAATGAGAATAATCAACCACAATGATACCTAATAATATAAATCTATCTCACTTACACAATGTTGAATGAACAAAAGAAGCCAAACTCAACAATTATACACTCAATGATTCCCATTTCTATAAAGTTCAAAAACAGGTAGTAATAATCTATGGTATTGGAAGTCAGAAAATAGTTATTCTTGAGAAGATGGGTATACAAGGGATTTAAGAATAAATACTGTTTTTTTTATACTGGTTGTGTGGGTGGATTAATTTTGTAAAAAATTTACTGAACTAAGTCCTTGTTTCTTGTATATTCTCAAGTCAGTGGTGAGGCTGGTATTATTGTCTATTTACAGGAGAGAAAATGGAGGTCTTTGTAGCTGTAGAATGAAAATGAAAGAAAAATTGATGTACTTTTAAATTTCTTTTTATTTAATTACAATTTATATTTTATACTGGTTTACTTACAAAGTTTGTACATACTATTTTTCACACTGGATCTTTCCCATTTTCTTTACCATTCAGCTGTGAAATTGTGATACCCTTATAATTGTTCCCTACTCATCCTAAACCTGCTTTCCTCCTAGGATCCTCATACATGTTCTACAGTAATGTCCTTATATAATATTTGTCTTTACGGGACTGAGTTAGTTCACTTAGCATAATGCTCTCCAGTCCCCCAAGTAATTTGCAAAATCATTAGTCCTGTGTACTTCATAGCATTCCCTCATTTGAATGCACCATAATCTCTTAATCCATTTTATTATGGTTGGACATTTGGACATGTTCTTGTAATGTTGAATAACGCTGCTATGAACATTGGTATACAAGTCTCTGTGCCTCAGTTCTCACTTTCTTGGAGTATATTATAACCAATGAAATGGCTGGGTCATATGGAATTTATCTTTTTTTAATTTTTTAATTATTTTTAACAAAAGTTTACATAAACTTTGGATTTCCATTCATCCATTGTTACACACTTTACTCCCTCCACTCCTCCCCCCAGTTCACTTTTCTCTTTGAAAAGTAGGAAAATTCTTTAATATACAATACGTTCCCTCGCCCCCCACCCCCAGTCCACTCCACTTGCATAGTGGAGTGCACGCTTTCATTCTGGACTCTTGTCATGACAATAATACCTAATCATATATTCCTCCTAAACAGTTCTCTCCCTCATCTGTTTCAATGCAGTATACATTATTTATCACCTCTTTTCTTAGTTTCCTCCCAACCCCAATGTCAGTCCCGCTTTACAACAGTGCCATTATGCAGTATTTCTCCTTTTGTGACTAAGATATTTCAGTCAGTATAACATTCTCCAGGGTCACCGATTTTGTATAATAATTCTCGAATTCCTTGATTTTTAATGCAGCATAGATTTCCATTGTGTGACTATACCACAGCTTCTCTATCCATTCATTTGTTGATGGGCACTTGGGTTGTTTCCACCTCTTTGTTATTATGAACAAAGCCACAATAAACATGAGTGTGCATATATCTGCTTGGGTGGCAGTTATGGTTTCTTTAGGGTATATGCCCAGTAGAGTAGTGGAAATACTGGGTTAAAATGTTATTTTTGTTTCCAACATTTTGAGAACGCTCCATACTGCCTTCCATAGTGCTTGCACCATTTTACACTCCCACCAACAGTGAATAAGGGTTCCAGTTTCTCCACTTCCTCACCAGCATTTGTTGTTTGCTGTTCTGTTAACTTTTGCTATTCTTACTGGTTCTTAGAGTTGTTTTGATATGCATCTCTTTTAGAGCTAGGAATTTTGAACATTTCTTCATATGTTTGGTCAACCAAACATATGAAGAAATGTTCAAAATTCCTAGCTCTAAAAGAGATGCAAATCAAAATTGGGAAGGGTGTACGCCAGGGATGCATCCTGTCTCCATACCTTTCAACATGTATGCAGAGCAGATTATCCGAGAGGCTGGGCTCTATGAGGAGAATTGTGGCATCAGGATTGGTGGAAGATCTATTAACAATCTGCGTTATGCAGATGACACAACCCTGCTTGCTGAAACTGAGGAGGACCTCACACAGTTGCTGCAAAGGGTCAAGGACTGCAGCCTTCAGTATGGACTGAGGCTCAATGTCAAGAAGACAAAGATTGTCACCACTGGACCAACTGGCAGCGTCAGGATGGATGGCGAAGAGATTGAGATTGTTCACCGCTTCAGTTTGCTCGGCTCCACAGTCAACACTCTTGGCACCAGCAGTCAGGAAATCAAAAAGCATATTGCGATGGGAAAGTCTGCCATTAGGGACCTCTCTAAAGTACTCAGGAGCAACGGTGTCTCTCTGGAGACTAAGGTGTGCCTGATACAGGCCATGGTATTTGCAATCGCTTGCTATGCATCAGAGAGTTGGACAGTGACTAGGGAGGACAGAAGGAGAGTGGATGCTTTTGAGCTGTGGTGCTGGAGAAGAGTACTGAATGTACCATGGACTGCCAGGAAAACAAACAGATTCATCTTGGAGAGGATTAAACCAAGCTACTCCTTGGAGGCAAGGATTCTGGGGCTTCGTCTGACATACTTTGGACATGTTGCCAGGAGGGACGGGTCCTTGGAGAGGGACATCATGCTTGGGAGGGTGGAGGGTCAGCGCAGGAGGGGAAGACCCTTTATGAGATGGATTGATTCAGTGACTGGGGTAATCGGGATGGGTGTGTCAGAGGCGGTGCAGTTGGCGCAGGATAGAGCAGGGTTTAGGGCTGTTGTGCATAGGGTCGCTATGAGTCACAAACGACTCGACGGCACATAACAACAACAACTTTGGAGCTGTAGCTGTTCATATCCTGTGCCCATTTTTCAATTGAGTAGTTTACCTTTATCTTGTTGTGGTGGGTCATACGGAATTTCTATGTTCAGCATTTTGAGGAAATGCCTAAATACCTTCCAGAGCGGTTGTACCATTTTACAATCCCACCAACAGTGTATAAGAGTTCCTATCTCACCACGTCCTCTCCAACATTTATTACTTGCTGTCATAAATTTTGCCACTGCTAAAGGAGAGAGATGGTATCTCACTGTTCGTTTTTTTTTGTTTGTTTGTTTTTTTTTGGTTTTAGAGAAAGTGACTTTTATTTGGTTGAAAGTGTATCTGTATAAACAGAATATCTGTAGAGATCTTGTTTGAGGAAGAAACACAAGGGACTGAGGAGGGCATGATTGGGGGGGAGAGTTTCTTTCAGGCCAGGTCTCCTGCTCTTTTCTTGGCAAGGGAGGAGAGTGGCACAAAGCTCATTTTATTTTACCCCACTCCAGGCGAATGAGGGGGTTAGCTTGACATGAAACCATGGATTAGTGCTATTACCAGCCTCCAACACAGCCCAGGGATGCTCTAGGATGTCCTAGACAGGTGAGAGGCACATGTCAGAGACTAGGAGTTGAGGTGGTCCTTGGGATTAGTGGTCAGGAGGCTGGAGGTTGCTCTTTCGGGGCAGAAGACAGATGGGAGTGTTCCTCAGGGTCAGAGGGCAGGGGATATGTGGACTGTTCTCTTGTGTCAGAGGTCAGGACCCGAGAGCTGCCCTCAGCCTGCACCACCGTCCGGGTCCCCAGGGCCTCTGTGTACAACTCCTGGTTCTGCTCCTTCCACTGTCGGAACTTCTCTGCAGTCAGGTCTGGGTCACCAAGCAGCTCTTCCAGGACTTGCAGCTCCTGCATCTTTGCCTTGAGTGTGCTCTGTAGCACCCGCACCCGGTGCACTTGCTCGTTGAGCTGGGGTTCTCGGTTACGCCGCATGAAGGAGCTCCGCCACTGTTCATGGGTGAGGGGTTGTGGCTGGCCCAAAAGGGACACGCCGCCCTGTTTTCGCCCCCGTACCATTCGTTCCAATGCTCCATCACCACTGTCTGTTGGAAGGCCGAAGGAAGTTCGCGGGCTGCCCTGTGTGGGGGTTGCTGCAGGTGACATGTCTCCATGGACAGGACTCCAAGCTCGGGCTGGGCTAGGCGAGGCTGAGCGCGACCCAGCCTCATCATCAGGGTCTTCTGCTTCCGTCTCACTGTAGCAATCTTCCTCTTGGGGAGGCGGGGCTCGGCCTGGAGATTGGTACTTGGAGATGCAGGTAATGAGATGGCGCACCCAGGTGCTCAGGTCTTCCAGGGTGTCAGCAGCGAAGATGAAGGGCTTGTACACATCATGGGTAAGCTGGAACACATATTTTTTTCTTCTGATCCTGTCCACTTTCCAGGCTGTAGTTGGAGACATTGATGAGGCCTTCTGCCTTCTCATCCTGGGGCTGGCGGTACCAATAGAGTGTGTGTCCCTTGAGCACAAACCAGCAGCTGCGCCGCTGGGCACCTTGCGCAGCAGCAGCCAGCCATTGCAGTCGGGCTGACCCAGCTCCCGGCACGACACCCGTCGGCGGCTCAACCGTGTCGCCACGCCTTTTAATTTTTTCCGACCAGGGATAGGACTCTTTTCGGAGTGTCCTGGGGGCTCTGGGGTCTCTGCTGTCCCTGGGGATGGCGGAAGGATGGACACAGGCTCAGAGTCAAGGGAGGCAGAGTCTGTCCAGGCAGAGCTGGGCCCAGGATTTGGATTTGAAGACAAGGCAAAGGCAAAGACTTCCTGTTGGACGGTACTGGGTGACAGTGAGGGCAGAGCCAGCTGCTCTGGGGAGACCTGGGCCAGAGGAGGAGTCTGTGGAAGGGTCTCGGGCACCAGAACCTTCTTTACCACCAGGCTGGCCCCAGCTGGCTCTCGAAACAGCTCCCTCACCACGTTCTTATGAGGCCAGCCCACCACCACCTGGTCGTTGACCTGGACAACTTCGTCTCCAGGCAGGATCTGCAGCTGGGAGCTGGTACGGAAAGAGGGACTCACTCGAGACACAAAGTGAAGACAGTTGTTGGTGGTATGGATTTCCAAGCCCAAGGGATCGTCCAGCTGCACGCTTTCCAGCACAGCCCGCTGCTCCAGCAGCTCTTTGGGACTATAGCTCAGGATGTTGTGGCAGATCCCAGCGATGTGGCTACAGATTCTCAGGACTCGGCTCTCCTTCTCAGCCACCAGGCAATCCTCCTGCAGGGCCTGGCCCAGCTCGCCACACAAGTCCCCGATCTCCTGACAGGCTGAGAAGTCGTTTAAGTGGGAGAAGAGGTACCTGTTGAGCCAGAAAAGGAGAGTACGAGCCTCTTGCACCAGGTCCACCGCTGCACTGAGAACATCAGCAGGGGTCTCGCCACAGGCCTCCAGATGGCCTTGGACCAAGGTCTGGAAGGTGTGAATTTTCGCCAGCAGTCCCTCTGTCAGTTTCTCCAGGTTCTCTGTCTGAAGTCCAGAGCTCAGAGCCCGGAGCTGTTCCACCCCATCCAGGATGAGTTCCTGGTGACCCAGAGGCCACACAGTCAGAGCCTGGAGGCTGCGGGGGCAGAGCTGAAGCAGGTACTTGCCCGGCAGCTCCCAGGCCTCAAAGGGATAGTCCTGCAGGGAGTCATCGAGGCCTCGGAGCCAAGCTGCCACCTTCCCAGGGTTCCAGGTCGTCACCGGCTCCATGGGCGAGCTCGCCCGGCTCCCAGGGCGCTCTCTGTGTCCCGCCTGCGCAGGAATTTCCGCTCCCAGCACCCAGGCCCAGGGCGGGGCGGGCCCCTCACTGTTGTTTTGATATGCACCTCTCTTATTGCCAGTGATTTTGAGCATTTCTTCATGTGTCTGTTGGACATCTGAATATATTCCTCTGTGAAAAGTTTTTCCCATGTTTTTTGTCCATTTGGTATTTGTGTTATCAGTCTTTTTCTTGTAGAGGCTGTAAATTTTTTATATGAGACCCTTAGGTTAAATAGTACTGCCAACTATTTTTTTCCCAGTCAGTAAGTTTTCTTTTCACTCCACTGGAAAATGTGCACAGATATTTAATCATTGGAAGGTCCCATTTATCAATTTTATCCTCTTCAGATTGTATCTTTCAGGCTAGGCTGTATTTGGCAATCTCTTTATACCACAGACTAGGCTATCTAATCTTGTCTCTGATCCACCTTGAGTTGATTTTTGTGTATGGTGTGAGATGTGGATCCTATTTCAGCTTTCTGCAGTTAGCAGTTTTGCCAGCATCATTTGTTGAAGAGGTTGTCATTTCCCCATTTGATAGGTTTTATTTCCTTGTTGAATATCAGTTGACTATAGAGAGATGGGTCTATTTCTGGATTCTCAATTCTGTTCCATTGGTCTATATGCCTGTCATTGTACCAGTACCATGCTGTTTTGGTTACTAATACTGTGTAGTAGGTTTTGAGGTCAGGGAGCGCTATGCCCCGTTCATTTTTGTTTTTCAGAAGTGCCTCATTTATTCAAGGTCTCTTTCCTCTCCAAATAAACTTGGCAATATCCTTTTTTAATCTCCTTTAAAAATGAATTTGGTATCTGGATTGGTATTGTGTTGAACATGTAGATTGGTTGCTTTTGATAGGATTGTAATTTTCACAATATTGAATCTTCCTATCCATGAACAGGCAACATTTTTTCCATTTATTGTGTCACGTAAAAATGCTCTGTAGTTTTCTTTGTACAGGTCTTTTCTGTCTCTAGTTAGGTTTACTCCAAAGAATCTCAATGTGTGGTTGACTATTGTAAATGGTATTGCTTTCTTGGTTTTTTTTATCTTAGTTCTCCTTGTTACTGTAGAGGAATCTCACTGATTTTTAGATATTGATCTTATGTTTACCACTCTACTCTGCAACAGTTTTTTCATTGAGTTCTTGGGGTTTTCTGTGTGCACTATCATATCATTGGCATATAGTGACAGTTTAACCATTTCTTTGCCAATCTGGATGCCTTTTGTTTCCTTCTGTTGTCATATTGCCCTAACAAGCACTTCCAATACAATATTGAAAAGAAGTGGAAGCAGTGGGAATCCTTGTCTGGTCCCTGTTTGCAAGGAAAATGTTTTTAGTCTTTCTCCGTTGAGAATGATGTTGGGTCTTGATTTTGCATATATACTTTTGACTATGTGGAGGAAATTCCCTTCTCCTCCAATTTTGTTGAGTGTCTTCATCAGAAAGGGGTATAGATTTTGTCAAATGGCTTTTTGCATCAATTGCTAGGATTATACTTTTTTTGTTAATTGCTTTGTTAATGTGCTGGATTACATTTATTGTTTTTCTTATGTTGAATCATCCTGTGTACTTGTCATGAATCCCACTTGGCCATGATGAATTATTTTTTCCTGTGTTTTTGTATTCTATTTGGCTACTGTTTTTTCATCTATATTCATGAGAGATAGTGGTCTGTAGTTTTCTTTATTGGTAATATCTTTGCTTGGTTTTGATATTAGGGTATGTTTGCTTCATAGAATGACTTTGGGAATGTTTCTTCTTTTTGTATTTTTTGGAAAGAATTTAAATTAGTGATAGATCTCTGAATGTTTGATAGAACTCATCTGTGACTTTTCTCTTTTTATGATCTGTTCAATTTCCTCTTTCATGATGGGTCTGTTCAAGTGTTCTATATTTGCCATTTTCTCTGGGTAGAGTATGGAATTTGTCCATTTTCTCTAGATAAATTCCACTTGAATTTATCAGAGTAGTTTTTCATACACATTATTATTGGTTATATATTATTTGTTTAATTTCATCTGGTTCTGTTGTGATGTTACCTCTATCATTTTGTAATATAGTTATTCATGTCTTTTATTTTTTTGTTAAGTTTTCCAGTGGTTTATCAATTTATTTAACCCTTTTGAAAAACCAGCTCCTGTTCTTATTGATGGTTTCAATTATTTTTCTTTTTTCTATCTCACTGATTTCTGCTCTTGTCCTAATAATTTCTTCTCTTCTAGAGGGTGTAGGATTAGATTATTGTGGTGGGGTTTTTAAAAAAAATAATTTTAATGAGCATTTACAGAAATTATTGATTTCCATTCATTCATTGCTGCACTTCTCTCCCCGCCCAGCCCTCCCCCACCCCAGTTCGCTCCTCTCTTTCAAAAGTAAAAGAAACACTCCCTCCCTGGGACACAATCCCCCCACACCCCTCCCACCACCCCAAGTACATTCCACTATGCAACCTTAAT
Organism: Elephantulus edwardii; assembly: GCF_000299155.1. Lineage (NCBI taxonomy): Eukaryota > Metazoa > Chordata > Mammalia > Macroscelidea > Macroscelididae > Elephantulus > Elephantulus edwardii. The sequence goes on from NW_006400274.1 coordinate 161,143, forward strand.
TGTGGACTCTTGTGATAACCATAATACCCTATCATACATAGCTTTTAAATTATTCACTCCCTCATCTGTTTCAGTGCAGTATACACAATTTATCCAGTTTTTCTCAGTCTTACCCCAACCCTGATATCTGTCCCATTTTACAACAGTGGCACCATGCAATATTTGTCCTTTTGCGACTGAGATATTTCACTCAGCATAATGTCCTCCAGGGTCACCCATTTTTAATAATATTGCACCAGGTCCTTGTTGCTCAATGCAGCATAGTATTCCATTGTGTGAATATACCACAGCTTCTCTATCCATTCGTTTGTTGATGGGCACCTAGGTGTAAGAGCAACAAAGGAGAGAGAGATCCTCAATGAGATGGACTGATACAGTGTTTGCAGCAATGAACTCTAATGTGTTGAGGATAGTAAGGATGACACAGGGTAGGGCAGGGTTCATATATATTGTTCATAATGTCACTATAAGTAAACTAGGCTCAACAACACTTAACTTAATAACACTTCCTCTCTCTCTCTCTTTTTTTTTTTAGATCAGGCCGGAAAACATGAAGGCAGGGGACTAACAGTTGGGAGAACTGCCGCCCCTATGCTAAGCCTTTCTGTGGTTTTATTAAGAATCACCAGGAAGTAAATCACAAAGAAAAATCTTTTATAAATAAGGTCGAATTCTTCTTTATTTTTTACCTTATGCTTATCTCAGGAGGGAGGGATTTAGTAAATACCGAGAATTATGTAGACACTTAAGGATTACATTAGTGCTATAGGGTGAATTCCAGCTTTTATTAGGCTCCCCAACATCCTGATATAGCATTTGGTTTATTATTAATATTAAATTTTATATTCAGCTTCCCACATTTCCCCTCTTTTGTTTAAATCATAATTTTATGGTCTTCAAGGCGAGCATCATTTCATTTCTTCAGGATTCATTCCTGATTGTTTTTGTTCTCTTCATCCTGATTTCTTTTTTATTACAAACACTGGAGAATTCCAAGGACTAGTGGTTTCTTCTCTATAACTCCTTCACCAAGCTGGGTTGGGCATCTATTCTCATGATCTCAAGGTAATTAGACTTTTTTACATGACAGTTGTCTTCTCTCAAAGAATGTGTTCCAAGAGACCCAGGTCAAAGCTGTACAGTACCTTAGGACCTAGCCTTGAAAACCACAGGCCATTTCCACCAAATCTATTGATTACACAGGCTAGACCAGATTCTGTATAGAAGGACCTATAGCAGGAAGTAAAGGCCAAGATATGTGGCCCAGGGCTATTTCTGAAAACTGGCTACCACATCTTCTCTGAGTTTTCCTCTTCTCTGTTCTTGTAGGATGCCATGCACACCCCTATCTAAGCACTGATCTCAAGAAATATGATTGCATCCTTCTCTGTCTCCTCTAACTTTGAGTGCCTTTATAGATTTGGTTGATTATTTTTGAGGCTTCAGTACCTAGTACGATGCCTGTGATTCACTGTCATTCACTAAATAGCTGTACTTTGTGGAATTAAAAAGACGACTTGAAGCTCTTACTGCAGATCTAAGACTACAGCCTTCAATATTAGTTACATCAAGAAAACAAAAAGTGGCTGGTCCGATGGTAGTGGGTTATCAGAAACTATTAACATTAGTGCAACTAAAGTTGGCATACAACCCCCCACTGCTGAATTTGACTGGAAAAAAAAAGAAAACAAAAAGTTTTACCACTAAACCAATAAACAGCATCATGATAGATGGATAGAGGAAAGATGGAAGTTTTCGTGCTTTGAATTAGAACTCAACCCAGATTACAACAATTTTGGCACTAGTTGTCAGGGGGAAAAAAAAGATAAATTGGATTGAGAAAATCTGCTGTCAAGGACCTCTCCAGAGTGCTGAAAACCAATGATGTCAAACTAGAAACTAAGGTGCACACCTGATCTTTGCAATTTGCTGTGCATCAGAGTTCTGGACAATGACTAAAGCTAGCAGAAGAAGAACTAATGCCTTTGAGTTGTGGTGTTGGAGAAGAGTTCTGAACATTCCATGAACTGCTAAAAGGACAAATAGGTTTTTCCTGAAGAGGGTGAAATCAAGTTGCTCCTTGGAGGCAAGGATTTTGGAGGCTGTCTCACATTCGTTGGTCACATGGCTAGGAGGGACCAGTCCTAGGGAAAAGACATCATGCCTGGAAGGATAGAGGGACAGTACAAGAGAGGAAGACACTGAAGAATATGAATTGACACAGTAAGTGAGGTAATGGGTTTAAGTGTGTTGGCGACAGTGATATTGGCCCAGGATAGGACAAGATTCAGAACTGCTATACATAGGATCACTATGAGTCACAGACAACTCAACCCCATACAACAACAACAGCCCTTCATATACAGTTGGTTTTAGGTGGTATCCAGTTGGCTATGACTCTGAGTGACCTTGCAAAAAATAGATATGAACCTTGCCCTATCCTACACCATTTTAATCATCTGTCATGCTCAAGCTCATCCTGGAAGTCACTGTGTCAGTCCATCTTATTGAAACTCTTCCTCTCTTCGCCTGTGCCTTTCCCAGCATGGTGAGTCACTCTAAGTACAGCTTCCATATGAAAATACATCTAAAGTAAATGAGACAAAGTTTCACCATCCTTGCCTATAAGGAACACCTGTATTTCCTTCAAGACAAATTTGTTCTTTTGGCAGTCCATTCCTTTTGCCAACAAAGATGTTGATATGTAACTCATATTGAAAGCTATAGTCTTTGATCTTCTACAGTAAATATTTCAAGTCTTTTTCACTATCTGCAAGCAAAGTCGTGTCATCTACATAATACAGGTTGTTGATAAATCCTCCTTCAATCATAAAATTCAGCTTCTCAAATGATTTATTCAGCAAATAGATTGAATAGATCAGAGGAAAGACATAACCCTGACACATAACATCTTTTCTTTTAAACCATTCAGTGTTCCTTTGTTCTGTTCTGAAAATTATTTCTTGGTCTATGTATAGGTTTGACATAAGTACAAATAAGCGTTTAGGGATTTCCATTGTTCCCAACCATTACTCATAATTTGTTAGGAACCACCCCACAAGTAAATATCTTTCTTGAGTTCCTCACTTTTAACCAAGATCCACCTGTTATTAGCAATAATATTTCCTGTGCCATAACTTCTTTTTTGTTAATTATTAATTTGAATGAAAATTTACAGAAACTTTGGATTTCCATTCATTCATTGTTGCACTTTTCTCCCCTCCCAACCCTCCTCCTCAGTACACTACCCTCTTGGAAAAGTAAAAGAAAAATTCTTTCATGGTTTTACAATCCCTCCCCGCAGGTCCTCTCCACTATGCAGCCTTTGCTCTGGACTCCCATCATAACAAAAATACCTAAACACATATGCCTTTTAAACAGTTTTCTCACTCATCTGTTTCAATGCAGTATACATTATTGAACCCATCTTTCTCAGTCTCCCCCCAACCCTGAAGTCAGTCCTGTTTTACAACAATGGCACCATACAGTATTTGTCCTTTTGTAACAGATATTTCGCTCAGCATCGTGTCCTCCAGGGTCACCCATTTTGAACAATATTGCATAAGTTCCTTGTTTTTCAGTGCAGCATTCCATGTGTGAACATATCACAGCTTCTCTAACCATTCGTTTGGGGTTTTTTTTTTTAATTAAATTTTATTAGTTTTAATGAACATTTACAGAGATTTTGGATTTCCATTCATTCATTGTTGCACTATTTTCTCTACCCTCCTCCCCAGTTAGTTCCTCTTCCCCCCCCCCTTGAGTCTGTTTTAATTGTCCAATTTCCACAGTGCTTGTCAAATCCATTTCTGATTAAGCTCCCTTGTCAGTGTGTCCTTTGCCATTCCCTATCACTCTTCCCTGAGAGAGACTTCACCCTGATTCATAAGGAAAATGGGACGGTGTATTCTCTTAGCTCCTTCCTGCTGAAAAGAGACGCTGTAGGTTTCAGGGTGAAGATCTTCTCTCACTACTTTAAGGGGCCCCTTTGGCAATAGGAAATACATAGACTATTGTGGAGATTGATTTTGGAATTTAGATGCACTGTTATCAATTGTGCTTAGCCATACATGTTCATATCCTTGAAGATGTATCACCATTCATTTGTTGATGGACGCTTAGGTTGTTTCCAGCTCCTTGCTATTGTGAACAGAGCCGTGATAAACATGGGTTTGCATATATCTGCTTGGATGTCAGTTATGGTCTCTTTGGGATATATTCCCAGTAGTGGAATTGCTGCTTCAAATGGTATTTCTATTTGCAACTTTTTGAGAAAGCGCCATACCACCTTCCACAGTGGTTGCACCATTTTACACTTCCACCAACCGTGAATAGGGGTTCCAGTTTCTCCACAACCTCACCATCATTTGTTGCTTGCTGTTCTGTTAAATTTTGCTATTCTGACTGGGGTGAGATGATATCTCATAGTTGTTTGTGCCATAACTTCTAATGAATCCACCTTGAATTTCTGGAAGTCTGTTGTCAATGTATTGCCCCAACTATTTTCCCATAATCTTCAGCAAGATTTTACCTACATGTGATGATAACATTGTTTGTTAATTTTCACCTTCTGTTGAAACACCTTTTTTTTCCTATTCATTATTTTTTGTTGGTTTGTATACAATGGTTTCTGTGAATTCAATTTCTTTTTCTTTTGCTTTATCTTGAGCGTGCATATGAAAAGTAAGTGGTCTGTTCCACAATCAGCACCTGGCCTAGTTTTCACAGCTGATATTGAACCTTGCCAATGGTTATTTCCACTAATGTAATCTATTTTATTTCTATGCATACCATCAGGTGAAATCCATGTGCAAAGCCCATGTTTATGTTTCTTATAAAAAGTATTTGCAATGAATAAATCATTGATTGTACAGAAATCTATCATTCTATAACCAGCTTCATTTCTGTCCCTAAGTCCATGTTTTCCTACTACTGATCCTTCTTCTCTGTTCTCAACTTTTGCATTTCAGTCACCCATTATTATTAATGCATCTTGATTGGATGTTTAATTGCTGTTTAATTGGTTTCTGACTGCAAAAATTGGTAGGAATCTATTTCCTCCTCTTTGGTTCTATTTGTTGGTGCATATATTTGAATGATAGTGGTATTCACTGGCCTTCCTTGTATGCATATGGACATCATCCTGTCACTCACAACATTGCATTTCAAGATGTATCTAGACATAACTTTTTAACTATGAAAGCAACTCCATTTTCCCTTACCTTCTCATCTCCAGTATATGATATGATATCATATGATAATTTGATTCAAAATGTCCCATGCCAGTCCATCTCATTTCACCAATACCAGTATGTCACTACTGACATGGTCCATTTCTTTCTTAATAATGTCCAATTTTCCTACATTCCTGCTTCTCACATCCCACGTTCCAATCATTAATGTCTGCTTACAAATGTTCCTCATACTTTGTGTCTCCATATTTGAGGGCTCAGCCTCAGTCGCCATATCTCGTAGTCTATGTGTGCTTTATTGTACATAGGGTTTTTGAAGGCCTGTTATTTCAGAAGTGGATGGCCAATCCTTCTTCCTAGTCTGTCTGAATTCAAATGTTCAGATTTAGAACAGTGTCTGACAGACAAGCATTTTACAGAAAGCAGCAGATGAAAGACATTTCCCCAATTATAGAAGCAACCAATAGATTCAGTGTGGTTCCCCACCCTTGGCATGTGTGTGGCACAAACAGGTTCATCTCAGAGAGGGTGATACCAGGCTGTTCCTTGGAGGCAAGGATCCTGAAGCTTCATCTGGCATACTTTGGGCACGTTTCAAGGAGGAATCAGTCCTTGGAGAAGGAAATCATCCTTGGAAGGGTGGAGGGATGGTGCAAGAGAGGAAGACCCTAGATGAGATTGATTCAGTGACTGGGGTATTGGGAGTAGGTGTATAAGAGACAATAAGGTTGACTCATGATAAATCAGGGTTTAGAGCTGTTGTATGTATCCTCTTCTAAACACAGCTTTCACACCTGTCAGTTCTCCAGTAATTTTTTTTTAATAATCTTCAGCAGGATCGATCTTAGGTATGATATTAGTGATAGTGATTATTACCACACACTGTTGGGTCACCTTGTTTTGGAATGGGAATAAATATGTATTTCTTCCAATCAGTTGGCCAGGTAGTTCTCCAGATTTCTTGGCATAACACTGTGAGCATGTCTAGGACAGTATCTGTTTGCTGAAATAAGTCAATGGGTATTCCATCAATCCTGGGGCCTTCCCCCCACCCACCCAGTTTCTTCAGAGCAGCTTGAACTTTCTCCTTCATCACCATAGGCTCTTGGTTATATGTTGTCTCAGTAAATTCTTCTGTGTCAGCCAATTCTTTTTGGTAGAGTTCCTCTGTGTACTCCTCTCATCTTCTTTTGATGTTTCCTGGGTCATTCAACGTTCTGCCTTCAGCATCCTAAGTATTGCAACTAGAGGCTTAAACATGTTTTTCAGTTCCTTCAGCTTCAGAAACTCCAAGTTCATCCTGTTTGATTTTCCAACTCCAGCTCATTGCACATTTCATTATAATACTTTGCTTTGCCTTCCCAAGCTGCACTTTGAAATCTTCTGTTCACCTCAACTTCTTTTTTTTAATTAATTTAGTTTGTTTATTTTTCGTTTCAATGAACATCTACAGAGATTTTGGAATTCCATTCATTCATTGTTGCACCCTTCCCCCCGCACAAACCCCTCCCCCCGTTTGCTCCTCTCCTTGAAAAGCAAAACTTCTTTTTTTAATCAATTTTATACTGATTTATTTACAAAGTTTGAATCTTTCCTATTTCCTTCACCCCCCCCATCAAATTTTGCAGCCTTGCCACCCACTGACACCCACCCATCCTCACCCCTCTACTTTCACCCCTTCCATCCTGTCTTGGATCCACATACTCATTCTACAATAACAGTTTTATACAGGTTTTTTCCTTGTGGGACTGAGTTAGTTCACTCAGCATAATGCTCTCTAGTACCTCCAAAATTAGGTGGTAATTTACAAAATCATTGCTCCTGCGTGCTGCGTAGTATTCCTTTGTATGAATGTACCACAACTTCTCAATCCATTTGTTTGTGGTTGGATATTTGGGCTATTTCCATGTTCTTGCGATGTTGAATAATGCTCATATGAACATTGGTGTACAAGTTTCTGCTTAAGCCTCAGTTCTCATTTTCTTGCTGTATATTCCAAGCAATGGAATGGCTGGATCATATTGAATTTCTATGTTCAGCTTTTTTGAGGAAGCATCAAACTGCCTTCCAGAGTGGTTTTACCATTTTACAATCCCACCAACAAAGTATAACAGTTTCTATCTTGCCACATCTTCTCCAACATTTATTACTTGCTGTCCTGTTAAAGTTTGCCAGTGCTACTGGAGTGAAATGGTATCTCATTGTGGTTTTGATTTGCATCTCTCTTATTGCCAGTGATTTGGAGCATTTCTTCATATGTCTGTTGGCCATTTGAATATTTTCCTCTGAAAACTTTTTTCATGCTTTTGCCCATTTTGTAATTGGGTTACCAAGTCTTTTTTTCTTATAGAGGTCCAAGAGTACTCTATAAATTTCCCTTATGAGACTCTTGTCTGAAATGTTATTGCCAAATGTTGGTTCCCAGTCAGGTTTTCTTTTCATCCTATTGGAAAAAGTTTTTAATGAACACAGATTTAATCTTTAGAATGTCTCATTCATCAATTTTATCCTCTTCTGACTGTGGATTTCTGGCTGTATTTGTCGGTCACTTTATACTGTAGACTAGGCTCTCTAAGTTTTATTCCAGTTTGTCTCTCATTAACTTTATGGTTTGGGGCTTTACTCCCACGTCTCTGATACACCTTGAGGTGATTTTTGTGCATAATGTGAGATGTGGATCTTGTTTCAGCCTTAGTCAGCTGCAGTCCATTTTTGCTGCACCATTTGTTGAAGAGGTGGTCATTTCACCATTTGATAGGTTTTATTTCCTTGTCAAATATCAGTTGAACATAGATAGCTGGGTCAATTTCTTGGTTCTCAATTCTGTTCCACTGGTCTATGTGCCTGTTATTGTATCAGCACAATTCAGCACAATGTCTTCATTTTATTTCCCCTTTGCTTTGGCTTCTCAATGCTCTGGTGCAATTCTTCTAACATCTATATTGCTCTATTAATTCTTTTTTCTCTTTGTAATTACTTTTGCATTTTTAACATTTTATCTTATACTGGTTTACATACAAAGTTCATATACACTGTTTTACACACTGGACATTTCCCAATCCCTCCCTCCACCCAGCAAATAAATTATGTGACCCTATATTTAAACCCACCACCACCCTTTCCTTAGATCTTCATGCACACTCTAATAATGGTTCTATACAGTATTTGTCTTTATAAGACTGAATTCGTTCACTTAGCATAATGACCTCCATGTTAGGTAGTAGTTTATAATATCATTGCTCCTTCGTGTTGCATAGTATTTCATTGTGTGAATGCACTGTCATTTCTTAATTCATTTCATTGTGGTTGGACATTTGGGCTGTTTCCATGTTCTTGTTATGGTGAATAATGCTGCTATGAACATTGGTGTACAAGTCTCTGTTTGTGCTCCAGATCTCATTATTTCAGAGTATAGTCCAAGCAGTGGAATAGATGGGTCATATGCAATTCTATATCCGGCTTTCTGAGAAAATGCCAAATTGCCTTCGAGAGTGGTTGTACCATTTTACAATCCCACCAACAATGTATAAGTGTTCCTATCTCTCCACGTCCTCCCCAACATTTATTACTTGATGCCCTACTAAACTTTGCCACTGCTATTAGGGTAAGATGGTACTTCATTTTGGTTTTTATTTGCATCTTTCTTATTGCTAGTGATTTTGAGCATTTCTCCATTGTGTCTGTTGGCCATCCGAATGTCCTCCTCTGTGAAGAGTCTTTCCATGTCTTTTTCCCATTTTGTAATTGGATTATCAGTCTTTTTCTTCTAGAGGCCCTGTAAGATTCTAGAAATTTTCTTTTTTAAAATTTTTTTAAGATCACATAAACTTTCATTATGAGATCCTTGTCTAAGACGGCATTGTCGTGTGTTTGTTCCCAGTGAGTAGGTTTTCTTCCCACCCTGTTGGAAAGTTTTTGATGAGCACAGAGATTTAATCTTCAGAAGGTCCCATTCATCAATTTTATCTTCTTCAGATTGTGCATTTCTGGCTGTATTTGGCAGACTTTTTACATTCTTCATTGATGATATTATTCTTTTATGTTTAAGGAGGGTTTTTTTAATTTTCTACTAGTTTATTTATAAAACTCAAATACATTCTTTTTAAGAATGTATTCTTTCATTTTCTCTCACTACACCACATCAAATTGTGCAATCCTGTCATTAGTTCCCCTCTCCCCTTGCACATCCTCATCCCTCTGCTTCCACCGTCTCCCATCACTCTTGGATTCTTATACTCATTCTTGTATGGTTTTATGCAATATTTATCCTTGTGGGATTGAGTTAGTTCACTCATCATAATGCTATCTAGTCCCTCCCAAGTTAGGTAATAATTTATAAAATCATTGCTGCTGTGTGCTGCATAGTATTCCATTGTGTGAATGTACAATAATTTTTCAATCTATTCATTTGTAGTTGGACATTTTGGCTGTTTCCATGTTCTTGTGATGGTGAATAATGCTGCTATGAACTTTGGTATACAAATCTCCATTTGTTCCTCAGTTTTCACGATCTCAGGATATATTCCAAGGAGTGGAATAGCTGAGTCATAGGTAATTTTGATGTTCAGCTTTTTGAGGAAGTGCCAAACTGTCTTCCAGAATGGTTGTACCCTTTTACAATCCCACCAACAATGTATAAGGGTTCCTTTCTTACCACACATTGATGATATTGTTGATATCCTCCCACAGTTTATCTGTTCTTCACTCATCAGTGCTCAAGTCCTCAAAACTGTTCCTGAGATGGTCTTTAAATTCTAGTGTGATAGACTTGAGGTCAAACTTTGGTTCTTGTGGTTTTAATTTTATTTTCTTTAGCTTCAGTTTGAACTTGTGTATGAATAGTTAATGACCTGTACCACAATCAGCACCTGGCTTAGCTAGTTTTTCACAGATGATATTAATAAGCAGTAGCCAGAACAACAACAGGGAAACAATACATGGTTTAGGATTATAAAAAGTGTGAATCAGGGATGCATCCTATCTCCATACCTTTTTCAATTTATATTCATAACAGATTATTAGGGAGGCAGGACTTTATGAGCAAGAATGTGGCATCAGGATTGGAGGAAGACTCATTCACAACCTGTATTATGCAGATGACACAATCTTGCTTGCTGAAACTGAGCAGGACATGACACATTTGATGCAGAATGTCCTAGGACTTCAGTCTTCAATATGGATTGAATCTCAACATCAAGAAAATGATTTTATCACTGGGCCAGTTGTCAGCTTCATGACAGATGGAGAAGAGATTGAGAGTGTTTATAATATCAGCTTGCTTATTTCCACAATCAATACTCTTGGCACCAGCAGTCAGGAAGTTAAAAGGTGAATTAAATCAGGAAAAGTATCTGTCAGGGACCTATCTAGAGTAATGAAGAGCAGTGATGAAAATCTGGAGACTAAGGTGCACCTGACACAGTAAGTCTTCACAATTACTTGCTATGCCTCTGAAAGCTGGACAATAATTAAAGGTAATAGAAGAAAGATCGATGTCTTTGCGTTGTAGTGCTGGAGAGGAGTGTTGAACATACCGTGGACTGCCAGGTAAACAGGATGTTCCCTGGAGGCAAGGATTTTTTTTTT
>NW_006400274.1:173264-173782 GCF_000299155.1 Elephantulus edwardii
GTCTGTCATTGTACCAGTACCATGCTGTCTTGACTACCACGGCAGTGTAGTGGGATTTTAAGTCAGGGAGTGAGATGGGAGGCAAGGATTTTTAAGGTCCATCTCACATACTTTGGGTACATAGCCTGGAACTATCAGTCCTTGGAGAAGGACATCTACTTGGAAGGGTGAAGGGACAGCACAGAAAAGGCAGATCTAGGATAAGATGGATTGGCTCAGTGACTGGAGAAATGAAATTAGGTCTGTTGGAGACGATAAAATTGGTTCCGGATAGAGCAGAGTTCACAGCTAATGTACATACAGTCACTCTGAGTCACAGGTGACTTGATGGCATATAACAACAACATATCATTAATTATTAGTGATTTACACCTATTATCACCTTGCCTTTCCAAATACCATTGAATCCTTCTTTTTCTTCACTCTACCATCTGTCCACTAACCTCTGCTATCCTAGTGATTTTCTATGTTCCCTTTTTTCTAACCTCTTCTGAGTTTTCTCTTCCCCTTTTGAAAAT
>NW_006400274.1:173901-177081 GCF_000299155.1 Elephantulus edwardii
TATTTTTCCTTATGTAACTAAGTTATTTCATTCAGCATAATGCTCTCTAGACTCTCCCATGTTGTATAATATTTTATTAAATCATTGTTCCTTAGTACTGCATAGTATTCTATTATGTGAATGTACCACAATGTCTCAATTTATTTGTTTGTTAACGGGCATTTGAGCTGTTTCTATTTTCTTGCTATTGTGACATAGATATACATCTCTCCCTTACTGTTTCAGTTCTTATTTCCTGGAGTATTCACCTAGCAAATTTTACAGCCTGAAATTGACCAAATAGGCAGTTAAGATGCATTAATAGTTATTGGAGATTGCAATGCAAAAATTGAAAACAATGAGGAAGGAATAGTAGTCAGAAAGCATGAGGTTGGTGACAGAAAAGAGGCTGTAGATCAAATGATTGAATGTTGTTCATTCAATGATTTATTGATAGCAAAGTAGGGAAGGAGCAGGAGAAAGAAGAGAGGGGAAAATATTTTTTTTTCAGCAGTCTACAGAAAACGTAAATGCTTATTAGTTCCTGCCTTCTAAAACTTCACTTACTCAACCTCCTCTAAATCATAAGCGAAACCTTCATTTTTTTTAATTAATTTTTTTTTTTAGTTTTTCTGGCTACATGTTTATTCAACACAAAACAATTCCCTCCAGCTTTACTGAGGTGGCTGACCACCTCCACGACCAAATCCGCCTCTAAACTGGAATTCAGTTGCTACCCAGCCCCAGCCTCGGCTTTCTTGTCAGCACCAGGAGGCACTGTCTCTGTCGGCCTCCCCTCGAGTCAATCTTGCAGGTTGTTCACCTTCCAGACCTTTCGGTCGTGGCCTGCCAGTCTCAGGACGGCTGCGGTGCAAGGTGGCAGGAACAATTTCAGGAGGCAGATAGAGGTAATCACGTAGATATTGGATAACCTGGTTGGTAAGGTACCAGTAGAAATGTCTCCAGGCAAATTGCTCCTTCACATAACCTCGTGACTTGAGACTCTGCATGGCCTTCATAACATGAAGGTTGGGCACGTTTTTGTCTGCCAGTTCAAGGTGCTTTGGCATGTGGACATTCTTCTTGGCCACCATCACCCCCTCCTTAAAAAGGAGTTCATATATGGCAATCCGGTTCTTCTTGGGCATCAACATCGTGGCGGTGGATGTGTCCCCAAATCTTCATTTTTTTTTATCCTTAAAAAGCAGGTTTTATTTTTTTAAGACCAGACCAAAAACACTAAGTGCACGTGAGATTCTAAACACTAAGCCAGTGAGACTCACAAGGGTTTGTCTGAGAGAGACCTGCAGTCTACTGTCAACAGGAAACCACCAAAGCGGGTCTGTTGCTTGTGGCAGCAGGAGGATCTGTGCTTGTCTATGGAGTTGTCCTGTGTTTAGATGTTTGTGAGAATGTGTGAGAAGAAGGATGAAGGTGGGAGAAACCTTTCCAATCCTCTTCTTCATTTTCTCCATTCTAATGCTCTCTGGTTCTGCCTTAGGCGAGGGCCAAATGATCACGGGTCATTTTATAAAGAACTTGACCATCAAAGAACCCAGTAAAATGGAGAAGAGATAAGACATTGGTGCTAACGTCATAGCGGGGCGTTGGTGGGGAGAAATGGCTGGGTGTCCTAGAAAAAGGCTGCACATGAAGGCAGGCACTGGACTCAGCGGAGTGTGCGTGGAGTGGAGGCAGCGTTAGTAAAGGCTCGTCTTCTTCATGATCCGCAGGAACTCTTGCTCACTGACTTCTCTGTCTCCATCTCGATCTGCCTCATCAATCATTTCCTGAAGTTCTTGATCAGTGAGATTCTCACCCAACTCCTTCGCCACGCGTTTCAGATTTTTTAAAGATATCCTTCCAGTCTCATCATCATCAAAGAGTTTGAAAGCTTTCAGAATTTCTTCTTTGGTATCTTTTTCAGACATTTTCTGAGTCATCACAGTAAAGAAATCACTGAAGCTCATTTTTCCCGTTCTTTCCTTATCAATCTCACTGATCTTTTTCTTGATTTTTTTCTTTCTTGTGCTCAAAGCCCAGGGCCCTCATTGCCACCTTAAGTTCTTTGACATCGATGGTGCCATTTCCATCAGCATCAAAGAGATCAAAAGCTTCTCGGATTTCCTGCTTCTGCTCTTTCGTGAGTTCAGGCTTGGAACTCACCCTTTCTCTGGGAAGTTGACGCCATGCTTGTCTTCTTAAAGCTGGAGGCCCTTCCAGGGCACAGTGCAGAGAACGAAGGGCGCTGATGCTCAGGAGCACGTAGGCGAGGAGGTGCGGCGGCCAGGACCCACAGAACCCCGCTCCTTGGAACACGCTCACCACCCCAAACCTTCATTTTTACTGAACAAAACTTATCAATTGTTATGTGTGGTCGAGTTGACTACAATTCATAATGACATTATAAACAATGTATCTGAACCTTACTCTATCCTGTACCATTCTGATAATCTCTAATATACTTGACCCTGTTGTACAGCTATTGTGTCAGTCCATCTTATTAAAAGATTTCCTCTTTTTCTCAGACCCTCCATCTTTCCCAACATAACTGCAATCTCCAGTATGGATTGAGGCTCAATTTCAAGAAGACAAAGATTCTCACCACTGGATCAGTTGGCAGCATCAGGATGTATGGTGAAGAGATTGAGATTGTTAACAACTTTAGTCAGCTTGGCTCCATGGTCAACACTCTCGGCACTAGTTGCCAGGAAATAAAAAAACGTATTGCGATGGGAAAGTCTGCTGTTAGGGAGCTCTCCAGGGTACCGAAGAGCATTGGTGTCACTCTGGAGACTAAGGTGTGTCTGATACAGGCAATCACTTAGTATGCATCAGAGAGCTGGACAATGACTAGGGAGGATAGAAGGAGAATTGATGGGACTTGAATCAGGACACACCCCTGCAGCTCTGACCCACGACCCCCATCTTCAGGTATCGCATTGCTCCCCCCAGATGGGGCTCGCGACCGCCCCCCCCCGCCCCCCGCCAGCTCTGAACTTTGGGATTGGCCAAGGGGCCGTGCGCAGACGCAGTAGACGATGGGAGTGGACTTGAATCGGGATACACCCCTGCAGCTCTGACCCACGACCCCATCTTCAGACGTGGCTAGTGACACCCCCCCCACACACCAGCTCTGGACTTTGGGACTGCCCAAGGAGCCGTGTGCAGACGCAGTGGACGGTGGGAGTGGACTCGAAT
>NW_006400274.1:186986-202693 GCF_000299155.1 Elephantulus edwardii
AATCGGGATGGGTGTGTCAGAGGCAATGTGATTGGCACAGGACAGAGCAGAGTTTAGGGCTGTTGTACATAGGGTCACTATGAGTTGCAAGCGACTTGATGGCACATAACAACAACAACTCTTTCTTCACACTGTTTTCTCTTAACAATATCCCCAATGGGTGAGAAGTGAAGTTTCACCATACTTGCCTCCAAGGAGTACCTTCACTTCACCTTCTTGAGAACATGTTTGTTCTTTTTGCAGTCCACAGAGTATTTAATAATCTTCTCCCACATCACAAGTCAAAGGCATAGATTCTTCTCTGTTATCTTTAGTCACTGCCTAACCTTTAGATACATTAGAAGTAACTTAATCTTGATTGACTCAGATGCACCTTAGTCTTTAAATTGACATCCTTGCTCTTTAGCACTTTGGAGATTTCCTTGACAGCAGATTTTCCCGATACAGTATGTCTTTTGATTTCTTGGCTGCTGATACTAGGATGATTATTGACATATATATTATCAATTAATAATCAGTCCTATAAAGGCCAGGAACTGTATTCAGCACTGTATGTTTGCTTTCTCATTTAATCAGCACCATTCTGGAAGATAGTAATCTTATTTCTCCATTTCCATTTACAGGAGAAGAAATCAGGATATTTAAGAAGAAATAAGGAGACAAGAGAAGGTTGAGAGAGTTCAAGGACTCTGGCAAAGGTCATAGGGCTTGTAAGTGACAGATCCAAGGTTTCTGCTCTGACCTGCCTGCCTCTGGAACACTAGTGCTCAAATTGGCTCAGCAGCAACAGCACCTGGATTTGCAGAACCTTATACTCCTTCCAAGAACTACCGGATAAAAATTTGTGTTTAACAAAGTCCCAGAAAAAGTCTCTCACAGTTGATCTATCCCTTGAGTGATTTCAGCTGTTGTCTAGACAGAAGCAGCCCAACACCATCTTACAGAGCTAAACCTTGTTGACTTGTTTCATGTCACAATAGTACTGATTGGATATTGCCTAATAGGAGTCACTAGATGGCAGCCAATTAACATTCTTGACTGTTAATCAGAACATTGGTCGTTCCAGTCCACCCAGAGTTACGTAAGTAAAAAGGCCTAGGGTTCCACTTCTGAGAAACCAACCATTGGTAATCTTATGGAGTTCCACATTGATGCACATGACTACCCTGAGTCAGAGCAAGAGAGTTGTTTGTTTTTGTTGCTATACAGAGCCTGAGAACACACTCAACCCCTGGATTGCTACTCTCAGGTGTGGTTGTCAGATTTCCCTTCTTCAGACTCGCAGAACATCCCTATCAGTACAAAGGACCTCCCTTTGCCCCTTCTATTTCTTTTCTGACACATCATTTACACTAAGCTAAGTGCTCAAACCTTATCTGAATAATCACCATTCACACAAAGGCATCAAACATTTTGAACATCCCTCTCAATATTCTGTGTGTTTTCTTCCAGCATAGATTCATTTTACCTAGCCTCAAACTTTAAATGTTTGCTTTTGTATCCACATGATGTGTCCATTCCACCATTGATGGGTACTTGGGACTGTGTCCATTCCACCATTGATGGATATTTGGGTTGTTTCTTCTTCATTTTTACTGTAATCAAAATAGTTGCTTAGTGTTTTTGTGTATGTGATTAGCTGGACATGAGCTTCCATTTCTCTTAGATAAGGTAACAAACCTGGAATTGCTTTTATTCTGCATATATTCCACTTTCTTTGTTGTATTCCGCGGAGTCGATTTTGATCACAGAAACCCTGTGTAACAGGGTATAACTACTTTACACTATTTCCTAGGCTGTACTCTTTCTCTCTCAAAACAGCTTCTTATTGTTATTGTTGTTAAATGCCATCGAGTCATAGGCAACTCATAGTGACCCTATGAATGAAAGCCCTCAATACTTGCGTGTTGTGACTTCCATCCTTTTTCCAGGGTCATAGGGTTTCCAGAGGCAAGCTATTTACGGAAGTGGATGCCACTCCTGCTTCTAAGTTTGTTTCAACAGGGGAGCGTCACCAAACACTGTCCACCATGGGTAACCATTATCGCATTTGACACATTAGTGTCACAGTGTTCAGCTTCACAGAGACCACAAGTTACCTCTGTATGGCAAGTGGACACACCAGGGCTATATGACCTAGAAGCCTGAACAAAATCAATGAAAAACAGGCCCTTGGGCTTGTGGCCCTCAGGCCCTTCAATATTTTATCATTCTGGCATGCCCAAATGCTGGCCAACTCTGGGCCAGATACCCCCAGTTCATCTGGCAAGTCCACTTTACTGACCCCCACTTGGGGCACAGAGAAAGCCACAATTGCCTGAAGCGTTCCATACCTGCCTCTCCTCAAGAAGCCAGAGGCCACATGCAGCTAAGATTAAGTCTCCCAAGACACTAGGAGTGACCCGACCCTTCAGTACCTCAAAACAGCTAGTAACTTCAAATTTCCAAACTATTGTCTAGAAGTTGCACACTGGGACTCTCCTAATTTTCTTAACTAGTGACAAAAGTTTATCAAAGGGGTTGTAACAATTTATACTTCTGTCTAAAGAATGTGAATGGGAAGACAACTCTTCCATTTTTTATAAACTAACTTCTTTGTGTGTGACAATTTACAAATCATATTGATTTTCATACAATTGTTCATAGATATTTTGTTTTATAACAGTAATTGGTGTTGATTAATGTTATTTATTAATTGCAGTATCTAATCAACTCCTTATTATATATTGTCTTTCTTTTCACTAAGAACACTTTTTCTATTTGGCCTCTGAGTTAGCCAGGATTCTTCTATTCTTTATTGAATTGGGATTTTTTTAAGGGTAACAAATATTTGTCCCTTATTATCTTTCTTAAAGTATTATTAACACCACCCATCACCTGAAATTGCCAGATTGTTCACGAATATGTTTGGTGCCAGACCTACATGTAGATAGAGGCCTTTAGAGGACTCCAGAATAGATACTTGGTCTGTATGTTCTCCCTAAATGGAAAATTTACAGCTCCTCCTCACAGGAGACAAAAATACCAAAGATGTAATCAACCCTTACAAACATGTGAGGCAAATCTCAGGGCAATGCATAGAGGAATTCAGGGTACAAGTCACATTAATTCATCTGAAATAATAGGAATGTATGTGTCTAACTCCTGCAGAGCAAGCAGACATTCTATCCTTGAGGCCTTCTCCGCAGCAGAGGCTGTATATCTATACACACACTCCTCTCCTGGGTCCTGCCAATTGACCAGAAAGAGTCAAGATTTGGGTCTTAGGAGTAGCACTCACAGGCACAAAATCCACACTCTACTCACTGACCCTCAACCAGTCACTTAATAATTCCAGGACTCTAAAAAAATCACTCTTCTTTGCATGCACTTCCATATTCCTTACAAGTGAAAAACAAAACAAATAAAAGAATGGTAAAAATTATTTTCATTAAAATTTTAGTTTGCTAAAAATTCACTGACATCAAGTTGATTTCAACTCTTAGTGACCCTTTAGGAGGGACACAGTAGAACTGGCCCTCAGGGTTCCCAAGGCTATAACAGAAGCAGGCTGCCCTATCTTCCTCCTACATATTGGCTGATGAGTTTGTACTGCCATCTTTTTTTGTTAGCAGCCATTTGCTTTTAATGACTAGACTCCTAAAGGTTAGTGTAATTATGAGAAAATAAAATAACAACAACCTGCATTATGTAGATGACACAACCTTGCTTACTGAAACTGAGGAGAAATTGAGGTGTATGTTGCAGAAGATCAAGGACTGTAGTCTTCAATATTGACTGAAGCTGAAAATCAAGAAAACAAAGATTCTCAGCATTGGGTTAATGACAGCATTGTGATAGACAGAGAAGAGATTGAGATTGTTAACAGCTTCAGCTTGCTTGGTTCCACAATCAGTACTCTTAACATGAGCAGTCCGGAAATCAAAAGATGACTTGTACTGGGAAAATATGTTATCAGAGACCTCTCCAGAGTAATGAGGAGCAACTATATCAGTCTGGAGACTAAGGTGCACCTGATTCAGGCCATCGTTTTCACAATTACTTGTTATGCATCAGAAAGCCACACCAAGATTAAGGATATTAAAAGAATTATTGATGTCTTTGATTTGTGGTGCTGGAGAAGAGTGTTAAACATAATGTGGACTAGCAAGACAACAAACAGATCTGTCCAAAAGAGTGTAAAACCAAGGTGCTCCTTGGAGGCAAGGAATTGGAAGCCCTATCTTACATATTTTGGGCACATGGGCAGGAGGGACAAGTCCTTGGAGAAGGACATCATACTTGGGAGGGTGGAGGGATAGACCCCAGATGAGATGGATTGACACAATGACTGGGTAATAGGATTAGGTATGCTGGAGACAATGAGAATGACCCAGGATAGGGCAAGGTTCAGAGCTATTGTACATTGGGTTTCTAGGAGTAGTCAGTGACAAAATATAATAACAACAAAATATAATAAATACTAAACTAGTATGTCACTTTATATAATTTTTTTAATTTCTTTTTATTTACTTACAAGTTTATATACATTGTTTTCACACTGAATCTTTCCCATTCTATTTACCTCCTCTTCCTTCTGAAGTATCCTTTCCTGAATGGTAGCTGATGCCCTTCTGGGAGGAAGGTGTTACCTGATCAAGGAGATTAGAGAGAGTAGGTAGCATCTTCCCACATATGGTGTCGGGAACCCACCAAGTCACATAAGAGGGGATCTGAGAGCTCTCTCTAATCTCTTTGATCAGTTAAAACCTTCCTCCCAAAAGGGTGTAGGCTACCTTAATCTCATCTTTTGGGAAAGCATATCTTCAGTCTCAAATCTACTTTGGGCCTTTGGGCCTAACAAACACCACCACAACATCAGATCTAGATGATAACTGTCCAGGCCTTGTAATTATCACATTGTGTCAGCAATGTAAACTGAGACATTAAGTCATAGAACTTAGCAGAAGCTCTGTGACCAGGATCTTTCCTCAGTATAGCCTCAAGCAAAAATCTTTCTATGAACTTGGTACATGGGATTTGGGCTTACATCCTCCTAAACAAGAGATGGACAACAGCATCATGAACCAGCAGCAGTGTGTAGTACAAGGTATCACATAAGTGACTGGTGTTCATATAGAGAGGTAGCCGGGTGTGCAAGGAATGGGGAGGTAGTAGGGAAAGGGTAAATACAAGTGACACCATGCTTAGGTTGGGTGGGCAGTGAATATATTGGTTATTTCTGTAAGGGAAGTGTTTTTCACTTATTAGGTAAAATGTCAGATATTCTTCTAACAGTGAACATTGAAATTAAGACAGAGTAGGAAAAGGGTTGGCCATCCACTTCTGAAATATAACTGGCCTATGAAAACCCTATGTACAGCAGAGTACACTTAGATTAGACTCATACACATGGCAACTGACGTTGAACCCTCGAATTTGGAAACACAAAGAAGGAGAAACAATTGTAAGAAGAAATTTAAAATTGGTATGTGGAATGTAAGAAGCATGAATGTAGGAAACTGGACATTGTAAAGAAAGAAATGGAATGCATAAATATTGACACATTGGATGTTAGTGAAATGAGATGGATTGAATCGGACATTTTGAATCCCAAGATCATATGATCTATTTATTATCCTGGACATGAAAAGGTAAGAAAGAAACCGGGTTGCTTTCATAGTTAAAAAGGCCATTTCTAGATCCATCTTGAAATACAATATTATGAGTGACAGGATAACAACCATATGCATACAAGGGAGACCTGTTAATACCACTGTCATTCAAATTTATGCACCTAAACCAGAACCAAAGAGGAGGAAATAGATTATTTCTATCAACTGTTCCAGTCAGAAGTAGATTGAAAATGTGACCAAGATGCTTTAATAATAATAGGTGACTGGAATACAAAATTTTGATACCAAGAAGAATGATCAGTAGTTGGAAAATATGGACTTGGTGACAAAAAATGAGGCTGGGGATAGAATGATAGAATTCTATACAATCAATGATTTATTCATAGCAAATACCTTTTATAAGAAACATAAAAGCAGCCTATACACATGGATTTCACCTGATGGGATGTGCAGGAATTGATTGATTACATCTGTGGAAGGAACTGTTAGAGAAGTTCAATATCAGCAGTAAAAACTAGGCGAGATGCTGATTGTGGAACAGACCATCAGCTGCTCATATGTAAGTTCAAATTAAAACTAAAGAAGGTTAAATAATATCCACAAGAATAAAAATTTGACCGTGAGTCTATCTCCCAAGAATTTAAAAAACAACTTTTTTGAGGCCTTGAACACTAATGAACAAAGTCCAGATAAGCTGTGGGAAGATATCAAGAATACCATTCATGAAGAATACAAAAAGTCATTACTAAGAAGGAAGAAAATGAAAAGACCTAAGTGGATGTCAGAAGAGACTCTGAATATTGCACTAGAGTGCCAAGAAGCCAAAGTAAAAGGAAGAAATCAGGAAGTTAAGGAGCTGAAATCTCAAAGGGCTGCTCAGGAAGACAAGGAAAAAATATTATAATGAAATGTGCAAGGAGCTGGAGTCAGAAAATCAAAAGGATCAAATTTGCTCAGCATTTCTTAAGCTGAAAGAACTAAAGAATAAATTCAGGCCACGAGTTGCAATGTTTAAGAATGCTATGGGTAAAATATTGAATGATTCAAGAAGCATTAAAAACAGATGGAGTATGCAGAGTCATTGTACCAAAAAGAACTGGCTGACACAGAAGAGTTTCAAAAACCAACATATGAATAAGAGGCAATGGTGATGAAGGAGAAAGTTCAGGCTGCTCTGAAGGACTTGGCAAAATATAAAGCCCCAGGAATTAATAGACTACCAATTGACATATTTCAGCAAATAGATGCTGTCCTGCATGGGCTCACCAAGTTGTGCCAAGAAATCTGGAGGACAACTATGTGGCCAAATGATTTTAATAGATCCTTATTTTATTCCCACTCAAAAAAAGGTGACCCTACAGAGTGTGGAAAATATCGAACAATATCACACACTAGCAAAATCCCACTGAACATTATCCAGAAATTACCAGAACAGTACATTGCAGAGAACTACCAGAAATACAGGCTGTGTTTAGAA
The DNA here is from genome assembly GCF_000299155.1 of Elephantulus edwardii. Lineage (NCBI taxonomy): Eukaryota > Metazoa > Chordata > Mammalia > Macroscelidea > Macroscelididae > Elephantulus > Elephantulus edwardii. The sequence continues at coordinate 194,079 of NW_006400274.1, forward strand.
GAGGCAGTAGCACTAGGGATATTATTGCCCATGTCAGATGGATCTTGGCAGAAAGCAGAGAGTACCAGAAAAATGTCTATCTGTGCTTCATTGACTATGCAAAAGCATTTGACTCTGTGGATCACAATAAATTGCAGCTAACCTTGAGGAAAATGGGAATCTCAGAATACTTGATTGTGCTTATACAGAACCTATACTTGGACCAAGAACTTGTCAGAACAGAGAAAGAAAACACTGCATGGTTCAAAAAATAAAAAAAGGAGTGTGTCAGGGATGCATCCTGTCCCCGTATCTTTTCAGTCTGTATACAGAACAGATCATTCAGAAAGTAGGGTTTTATGAGGAGTGTGACATCGAGATTAGAGGAAGACTCATTAACAACCTACAATATGCAGATGACACAACCTTGCTTGCTGACACTTAAGCTGCAAATTGTCAAGACTGTAGTCTTCAATATGGTTTGAAACTCAACATCAAGAAGACAAAGATACCATTGGGCCAATTGGCAGTACCATGATAGATGGAGAAGAGGTTATTAGCAATTACACCTTGCTCAGATCCATAATCAATACTCTTAATATCAGCAGCAGTCAGGACGAATTGCACTGGGAAAATCTGCTGTCATGGACCTCTCCAGAGTGCTGAAAAGCAATGATGTCAGTCTCGATTCAAAGGTGTGCCTAATCCAGACCATCGTCTTCTCAGTTACTTGTTATGCTTCAGAGAGTTGAACAATGACTAAGGATGACAGAAAAAAAAAATAGATGCTTTTGAATAGTGGTGCTGGAGAAGAGTCTTGAACATACCATGGACTGCCAAGAAAACAAATCAGTCTGTCTTGCAGAGAATGAAACCAAGACTGTCCTTGGAGGCTAGGATTTTGAAGCTCTGTCTCACTTACTTTGGGCATGTGGCCAGGAGAGATCAGTCCCTGAAGAAGGACCTCATGTCTCATGCAGACAGCGCAGGAGATGGAGGCCCAGATGAGATGGCCCAGTAACTTGGGCGATGGGGATTGGTGTATCAGAATTAGTGAGACTGGCTCAGGACAGGGAAGGGGCCAGAGCTGCTGTACATAGGATCACTATGCATCATAGATGACTCATCTAATAACGTTCTGTAACATGTTTGGAAGCAGGAGTGGCGTCCACTTCCTAAACAACTTGCCTCTGGAAACGCTATGAACTTTTTTGATAAATGTTGACAGTTGTAGAGGGCCTTCCAGCCTTTTGTTCATAGGGTCTCTAAGGGTCATGCTCGATTCGAAGGCAATCAACAACAATCAACAACTCCTTCTTCTACCCATCAAATAGAGTGACCCTGTGATTACCCCCTCTTACCCATCTTCAACCTTATACTCTTACCCTTCCCCCCCTTGGATCCTAACACACGTTTTACTAGTTATCTCTATTTCAATAATAATGGTCGTATGCAGTATTTGTCCTTATGTGACTGAGTTAGTTCACTCAGCATAATGCTCTCCAGTCGCTCCCACTATGTAGTAATTTCCTAAACCATTACTCCTGAGTACTGCATGATATTCTACTTTGTGAATTTTTCCATTTGATTGTGGTTGGATATTTGAGCTGTTTCTGTATTCTTGTTATGTGAAATAATGCTGTTATGAACACAGACGTACAGGTCTCTGTGTGTCATTTCTAATTTTCTTGGGTGTATTTCAAGCAGTGGAATAGCTGGGTTAAATTGAATTTCTATGTTCAGCTTTTTGAGGAAACGCCAATTGCCTTCCAAAGTGATTGTACCCTTACAAATAACTTTTCTTTTGAAAATACTCTAGTAATCAAAGACAAATTGTAAGAATACACAATAAGAAATGCCCTGCTCCTGTAATCACCATTTGGTAACATTTTGCTGGACTAGCTTCACTGATTCCTGCTGAAAACAAAAAGTGTCACCTCCCTGGCAGTTCTAATTCACCTGTCACTCTTTAGGTTCATCTCCTCCCATGTGATTTACAACCTCTGAAGACCTACTGCTATGAGTAAGTTCACCCTCAGTGGCAATGAGCTGAGTTTGAAAACAAGGATATCTTCATACATGAGAAAAAAACAGAATTTTACTTAAAATCAACACTATCACAATTATTATTTTTTTAAAAAAACCCAACTACTCAAACTCCTGGTCATATAGCTGATTCCAATTCATGGCAACCCTGTATGTTACAGAGAAATCCTCACAAGTTTTTCTTGGCTATACTCTTTATGGAATGAAAATGCCATACTGTTTATTATGTAATGTACAGACAGTATTTTCATTTTACGTCTTTTATTGCATCCTCTTGCCTCCCTCTATTTAGGACTCAGTTCAGGGTCAAGTACTTCGTATAAACATAATTTGAATAAGAGCATGTACACTCTTTTAAACAGAAAATGTTTTTTAACTTTTCTTGGTCTTTTGTGATAATGAAATTTTGCAGGCCAATAATTTTTCAGAATGCTCTATAACTTGTCCCTCAGCATCATACTACTCCAACTGGTTTGCAAATCACTCAAAATTTGCTAATAAAAATGTCCAACAACAGGTGATATAAGGATAATGCAGATAATTTATAGGATACATACTCTCTGGAACATCATGCCAAATACACAGTTCATTTAAACTTGCAAAAGCCACGATCTCTGTAGGGCAGGAGCCTATCAGAGAAGGAAAGCACAAACATTTTTTATTGAAATAGTCATGAGAAAGTGGTAATACGGCACTCTGGCAAAGGCCAATAAAACTCACAACCTAGAGGAATAAGGCAGTCCTATTGACTGTCACAGGTTTCACTAAATGTGGGTATATGCAGACACAAGAGTGAGTGTGTACGTGTTGTTGTTGTTGTTAGCTGTGGTTGCAGCAGTCTAATATAAGAAAGGATGCCATACCCAACAGAATAAAACACAGCCTAGTCTTGCACCATCCCTATGACAGGTTGTGGATCCAACTATTATAATCAAAGGGGCTTTCATTAGATGATTTTTGGAAGTGGATCTCCAGGTCTTTCTTCCTAGTCTGATGTTCCACTGAAGAATCCTGCAAGCTTTTATTGACTGAAAGAAGGGTAGTGGTTACATACAAGGTACATTGGCTGGGAATTGAATCTAGGGAAGAATTCTACCTTGGAATCACCACAGCTCCCATCGTGTGTGTGTGTGTGTGTGTGTGTGTGTGTGTGTGTGTGTGTGTGTTTGTGTAATTTAATAGTAGTTATTACAAGTGATTCTTCGTGGCAAACAAAACTTTTACTTACCTGTATTTCTTCTCAGACTTTTCCAAAATAATCATGCAATAAACACAGGCAATCGCAGGTCTAGACACAGTAGGCAGAAACTCCTGCACCTTTAAAGAGTCTCTTCCTCCATCCAGATATCACTTACTTGTTTTTCCATCCATTTTCACCCAAGACTGTCTTTTCCCTTTACCACACATATACATCATCTCTCTTTCCACTGCAAAAGTTAACATCAAAATTTTTATTTTCTCAGTGCCTATAATTCAGCTCGATGTTCATGGGGGAAAAAGGATCTAATGAGATAACTCACACAGATATTAACGAGTAGTGCTTTAATACTCAGCTAACGTACTAACTGGCTATTAGTTGAATATTACCATTTAATTAAAGGTCTGTAAAAAAAGAAGTTGGTGTTTTGTTTTGTTTTGTTTTGTTTAAATATTTTATTAAACTCTCAAACTAGACCACATAACTACCGACTTCTGAGTCCTCATATAAATATAAAAACAGCACTGATGATCAGAATATCATAAAGACTAGTTTTTAAGTATTTACTACTAACCAAAAGAAAGATGATTTTTCCATCTTCTTCTTTCAGTAAAATACTTGTCGGTCAGATATTGTTCTGAAACTGAGCATCCCAACTAAGATAGACTAGGAAGAAAGATTGGCCATCCACTTCTCCATATGATCAGAAGGATTCAGGTTGAATATTCTTGAGAATTTGTTTCTATTGCTATATTGTCACAGTCTTTGTCAAAACCAGTTCTGATTAATTTCCTTTGTCAACGTGTCCTTTGCCATTCCCTGTCACTCCTCCCTGAGAGAGATTTCACCATTAGGAAAGGGGGTGCCACATTATCTTAGCTACTTCCTGCTGGAAAAGGGCACTATAGGTCTCAAGCTGAAGATCTTCTCTCACTATTCTGATGGGCCCCTTTGGCAATAGGAAACACGTAGACTATTGTGGAGATTGATTTTGGAATTTAGATGCATTGTTATCAGTTCTACTTAGGGGTGGGGGTACAGGTTCATATCCTTGAAGATGCATCATTTTAACCTGGAACTATTGCAGCCTAGAAGACAAAAATCTAACTAACAAAGTATAAGTACATGAGCCAAAAATTAAAAGCAATAATATTCAAACCAGAGGTTCTAACCAAGTTACAGAAGGAAGATAGTTCTTAAAATAAAAGTCTTATTGGTTGGCACTTTGTCTATTATAGTGTAATGGTTAGGAACCACAAGATATAGAGGCACAACTATTTCATTTCTTGTTCTTAAGTCCTGGACCAACTTCCATTTACCATTGGGTTGTTTTACAGCTAGGAAGTTCACATGCAAGGCAGAGGTGACGTAAAGAACTGCTTATGAGGTTTTCTTTCAATTCCAACAACTAAGGAATAGCGGGAAGAGAGTAGACCTGAGAAGGCTTGTAGGACCAAATAATAGGCTCCTGTGTCCAGGAGAAAACTGACATACTTAACAGCAACATTAATGCTCACCCATGGCTCTTCTGGGAGGACCTGAATCGTTGAAGCATCCTCCTTTGTTTCCAGTTGGGAGCTGGGGCCTGTCAGTCCTTCAGATCCACACTTAAAGCAAGTGAGTGGGAGCTTCCTCTCTACCCCCTTGCCAACCTATGGTTCTCATTTGTAACGCTATCTACTGATGTGGCCCAGCTTTCCACAGTGGAAGCAATTCTGACCTTCTTTATTACCTTTGGGTGACATTGTTTACAAGTAAGACTTCCTTTTCCTGACAGAGGCCCTAAACTGGCAGCAATAACTGCCCCAATAATTTTGGCCATTCTCTGGTCTTTTCTCTTCCCTCTAGATAATAGTTTTTAAAAGAGGGAGAAATTTAACAAAGAATTTTGAACAATATTATCTCTTTAGTTTAAGGCTAGCAATATTATCAATATGATTGTGTGAATAATTTCCAATCCAAAGAGATACATGTTCCAATGCAGTTCCTATTTTTATAAATTATTTTGTTAGGAAGAATGCTGTAAATGTGGATACAGTTCCACTATTCTTCCTCCATGCCACAATGTAGTGTTATTAACATGAACAGTTATAAATCCATTGCCTTCCTTACACTAACTTTAATTTTTGGTGTTTCTATGCTGACGAGCGGAACCAACGAGGCTCCAATCAATGACGCTTCCATAAGAAGTATTAATTAAAACTTGTCTTTGCTCTTTTCAACAATGTCTCCAATGTATCCAATCTCTAAGAAACATAAAAGAAGCAACTGACAGGGAGAAATATCAAGATAACCTGAAATTGTTACTGGTATCTCCATGAAAATTATATCCCTGAAACATCTACTAGAGAGATATATTACTACCCAAAACTTTACCAAGCCAACGAACAACTTTTAACAAGGGAGTATTAGAAATATATGCCTAATAGCTGGTATTCTCTGCCATTCTACAGCTTCATCTTTGTCAAAGTGTGGTCTCTTTTGACTCATCTTGGGGTTTCAGGTTTCTGGAGGGCACCCACAGCATTTCTGTGCCTGTAGATATATAAGCAAATCCTTGCCACCACCTAATAACAAATCCCTCTTTCCATTTATTAGTTAAAGTTTCCTTATAATATATATGCTGGTTCAATTCTTTAGATGATTGTAATACCCAATGTCTATCAGCTGGAGTTTCTCCTTTTTCATTGACATTTAAAAAATTTAAAGTAAATAAGGCTTTTTGTAAAATGGTTAGAGGAGATGATATTTGTCCCATCACATCTCCCTCCTTCTGTTTTTTCAATATAGTTTGTAAAGTCAAATTAGCCATTTCTATTATAGCTTGTCCTGCAATAACATAATAATAGCATATAATTCAACCTATTGTATAACCTGCATAACCCATCTTATTTGCATCCATATAATAAGTATCTGCTTACAACGGTGAAGTTTTTACTTTAGTTGGTAGTATCCAATTAGTCCATTTACCCGATTTCGTTTTTTATTACTAACACTGCAAAGTTGCACAGACTAGTGAGTGGTTTAATATGACCTGCTCAATATTGTTCTTGAATTAATTGTTCTAAAACTTCTAATTTCTCTTTAATTAGGGGCTACTGATCCACCCAAATTGTTTTTTTCTGTTAGCCAAGTTAAAGGAATAGAATGAGGAACAGTGGCCCTTATTATAAATTTGGATATCTTAATTCTTTTCTTGAAAGATTAAATTTAGGTTTTTGAAAAGTAACAATCCCCTGTTTCTTTTTATTCGGCAACTTATTTTTTGATGGAGTTGAAATAATGGGAATTTATAATGTTACTCCCCACTTGTGAAGCAAAGATCTACATTCATTAGTCCAATGATATCCTTTCCCACATTTTCTACAGAGCCCTGAAAGCGTGTATTTTTTCTTTACATCTCTACTCTCCCTTCTTTATTTCTGACAATCTCTTTTCAAATGTCCCAATTTTCCACAATTGTAACATTTAGTTTAAGACAAATTTAAAGTTCTTTTTAAAGCGGATGTTAATACACTGGCTTGATAAGAACTAGTTTCAATGTTCATACAAGCACGTATATAATCATCTAGGGAAGTGTTCTGAGTCTTCAATGGTCTAATAGCCTTTTGACATTCTGAATTAGCATTTTCATATGCTAAAGTTTTTAACAAAAGCTCATGAACCCTAGGTTGAGATACTGCTTGATCAATTGCATCCTTTAATCTAGGTATAAAATTGGTGTATTTTTCATTTTCAGACTGTGTTGTCCTGATAAAAGATTGATCTCCCTTTCCTGAAATTTCTACTTTATCCCAGGCTTGCATACAGCAAAGCCTTACTTTATAATCACAGCGTCATCATATTGTAACTGAGCTCCTACTCCAAGCCATTGACACTTCCCCAACAATTGAAGAGCAGTAACATTAACAGGAGGATTTCTAAATAAGTTAATCCTTTTCATATTTGTAGCTTCATCAGCCCACAAAGTGCTAAACTGTGAATATGCTCCATATTCCAAAATCAGCATGACCATGGACTCCAGTAATTAATCCAGTAATTAATCTAAATTCTGTAGCTAATCCTTGTAACATGCCTCTTACATAGGTAGAATGCATACCATAAGAAACTATGGCTTGCTTTAATTCTTTGATAGTCTTGAAAGACAACGACTGATATTGATACAATTAATACCTGTGGAGATATTCTTGATCAGGAGGCATATCTTGAATTGTTACAGAAGCTCCTTTCCCTCAATTAGACAAATCATCTTGATTTGCCTGTTTCAAGGCCCTGGACATGGCTGTTAAAGGCTTATTAAAAGTAGTTACTCTTATTGAAACATGATTCATATAATTAAAAAACATAGAGTCTGGAACAGTTGCTGCTAACGGAGCTGTATTTTTACTCCGGTAATACATCTCATTACAGGAGCCCAATTTGTCTATTTTGTTGTTGTTTTTGTTGTTGTTATGTGCCGTCGAGTCGCTTGCAACTCATAGTGACCCTATGTACAACAGCCCTAAACTGTTCTCTGTCCTGTGTCAATCACACTTTCTCCAAAACACCCATCCCAATTACCCATCACTGAATCAATCCAACTCATAGAGAATCTTCCCCTCCTGCGTTGTCCGTCCACCCTACCAAGCATAATGTCCCTCTCCAAAGACCTGTCCCTCCTTACAACATGTCCAAAGTATGCTAGACGAAGCCTCAGGATCCTTGCCTCCAAGGAGCTGCCTGGATGAATCTGTTTGTTTTCTTGGCAGTCTATGGTACCCTTAACACTCTTCTTCAGCACCACAGCTCAAAGGCATCAATTCTCCTTCTATCTTCCCTAGTCATTGTCCAACTTTCTGATGCATAACAAGTGATTGCAAAGACCATGGCCTGTATCAGGCGCACCTTAGTCTCCAGAGAGATAGCATGGTTCTTCAGAACTTTGGAAAGGTCCTTAACTGCAGACTTTCCCATTGCAATACGTCTTCTAATTTCCTGGCTACTGGTGTCAAGAGTGTTGACTGTGGAGCCAATCTCAATCTCTTCACCATCCATCCTGATGCTATTTTATTAGAAAGTTCCAAAACTTGTTTACATAATTTCTCATAAGGACTATCATCCTGGATTATATCGCTCAATTTCTCCAGAGTTGGAGGTAGAGGAAATTCATCCTCCTTTGTATCACTATCACTATCATTCTCTTCTGAAGAGATTTTTTTCTTCTAAATTTTCAGACATCTTTTCTTCAGACCATCATGGTTTTAAAGCTAATGAGATCAAATCACATAGTAACCAAACCAAAACAGGAATCATATCTCCCCTTTTTTTTCCCTATAATTATATTTTATTAATTTTCATAAACATTTACAGAGATTTTGGGTTTCCATTCATTCATTGTTGCACTATTCTCTCT
>NW_006400274.1:204316-205232 GCF_000299155.1 Elephantulus edwardii
AACAACAACAACATGCTGAGCTTCAGAGGATGAGCTGTTCCCCATGACTCTTTTCTTATCAATTCTACCTCTGAATTTTTAAATCTGTTTTCAGAGGGTGGGGTATAGACCCCATGAAATAGTTTCTAATGGTTCCCTCAAATTAGTCCTTCGAGGGGTGAGAGAATCCTCATGAAATTTTTTCTAATTCTATCCTTAACTTCCAAGGAGTGAAGATTCTCTCATGACCCTGTCTTTAATTTTCCCCGAAGTTTCACTTACCTTGAGTGATTTCCCTTTTGGTTCCTGGTGTATTCTCAAAAAAGAGAGATAGAGAAAGACTACCAACTTATCCAAAGAGAAACCACCACCTTGTCCCTGGTTCGGGGGCCAGAATGTTGCAGTCCTAGGGTAAAGCATTTTTATAATTATAAATAATGAGACAGACTACCAGGAATGAAATAGAATAGAGAGCATAAAAAACAGGGGGCCAGCAGTTCCATGACTGAAGGCCTCAAGCAATGCCTCTCTGAGTATTTATTGAGAATCATAAGGAAAATAAACAAAGGAAAATCATAAGGGAGTACAAAATAAAAAACAAGGGATCATGAGGAATTCTTTTGCAGTAAAGCCACTCTATTGTTTACTTTATGCTTATCTCAGGGAGGGATTCAGTAAATACAAACTAATAACAATGTCGACTCTTAAGGAATGCCTTAGTGCCTTACGGCATAGCTTATATTATGTTGTTATTGTTGTTTTTATGTGCTCTATCCTATGCCACTCGCATTGCGTCTGACACACCCATTCTGATTACACCAGTCACTGAATCAATCCAACTCATAGAGGGTCTTCCCCTCTTGTGCTGTCCCTCCACCCTCCCAAGCATTATGTCCCTCTCCAAGGACCTGTCCCTCCTTACAACATGTCCAAAGTA
>NW_006400274.1:206912-207368 GCF_000299155.1 Elephantulus edwardii
TTCAGTGACTGGGATAATCAGGATGGGAGTGTCAGAGACAGTGTGATTGGCACAGGACAGAGCAGAGTTTAGGGCTGTTGTACATAGGGTCTCTAAGAGTCGCAAGTGACTCGACGACACATAACAAAGAACACATACTGTAGTTCTACAGGACACATCACCTTCCCTTCGGAGACAGTACAACTAAACTTAAGAAACAATGGACACAGCATAAAAAAAATTGTCGGACCCACGTCCCCCATCTTCAGGTATCACACCGCTTCCCTCGCCCCAGTCCATGACCCCTGCCACCAGCTCTCAGTTTTGGGGCTGGTAAAGGTAGTGCACAGATGCAGTGGAAGGAGGGAGTGGATTTGAACTGGGACACACCCCTGCACCTTTGACCCACATCCCCCGTCTTCAGGTATCGCATTGCTTCCCCCGCCCCAGTCCACAACCCCCGCTGCCAGCTCTGAA
>NW_006400274.1:211063-211536 GCF_000299155.1 Elephantulus edwardii
TTGGAGAGGTCCCTAACAGCAGACTTTCCCATGGCAATGCGCCTTTTTGCTGGTGCTAAGATTGTTAACTGTGGAGTCAAGCAAAATAAAGCTGTTTACAATCTCAGTCTCTTCACCATCCATCCTGATGCTGCCAAATGGTCCAGTGGTTGCTCATGGATAAGATGGCTCAATGTTGTGAAAATGGCAATACTACCAAAGGCAATATACCCATTCAATGCAATATCAATACAAATACCAATTCCATTCTTCAATGAGATGGAAAAGGCAATCTCCAGCTTCACTTGGAATAGAAAGTAGCCCCGAATAAGAAAAGCACTCCTTAAAAATAGAAAAAAGGTAGGATTATATTTGGGGCTAGGGGGTGGGGTTTGGGGAGGTGCGGGGGGGGATTGTGTACCAATGAGGGAGTTTTTCTTTTGCTTTTCAAGGAGACGAGCAAATGGGGGGGAGGGGGAGGGGTTTGTGCGGGG
>NW_006400274.1:213070-216048 GCF_000299155.1 Elephantulus edwardii
TCAAGGAGAGGAGCAAACGGGGGGAGGGGCGAGGTGGGGTGGGCGGGCAGAAGGGTGCAACAATGAATGAATGGAATTCCAAAATCTCTGTAGATGTTCATTGAAATGAAAAATAAATAAATTAAAATTTTTGTAAAAATTGTCAGCAGTTGACTTATTCAGAATCACAGAAACCAAGAAAGCTTCAGATACAAGCTGTCAGATCATTGGTTGGACAATGGAAGATAAATTCTGAAGGGATTTGGTAGAAGTGAAGTGGCATCCTGGTGGAGGGTGCAGCTGGGAAATTAGTGGTTCAAGGCACTAGGCTAAGGGCAGGGACAACACTGTAACTAAATGGTTAACTCCACAATGAGGGATTTATCTTTCACTGCTCCACGAATTGCTTGTCTGTCAGATACTCCTCTAAATCTAAACATTCAGATTAAGACAGACTAAGAAGAAGGATTGGCCATCCACTTCTAAAAACCCTATGTACAAGCCTATATTATGCCTCCCTTATATCCTGATATAGCATTTGGTTTATTATTAATATTAAATTTGATATTCAGCTTCCCACATTTTAGATCCTCCTCAGTTTCAACAAGCAAGGTTGTTTCAACGCCTCATATGCAAGTTCAAACTAAAGATAAAATTAAATCCATAAGAAGAAAAATTTGACCTTGAATCTATCCCACCTGAATTTATATATCATGTCAGGAAAAAATTTGAGGCCTTGAACAATAATGAACGAAAACCAGGTGAGTTTTGGGAGGATATGAAGAAAGCAAGAGATCTTGCAAAGACAGAGGAAGAAGAAAAGACAAAGATGGGTGTCAGTTGAGACTCTACTAGAGCCCTGAGAAGCCAAAGCAAAGGGAAGGAATTAGGAAGTTAAGGAGCTAAAAAGAAGACTTCAAAGGGCACCTCAAGTAGACAAAGCAAAGTATTATAATAAAATGTGCAAAGAGCTGGAATCAGAAAATCTAAAGGCCTTAACTCTCTCAGCATTGTTTAAGCTGAAAAAAACTGAAGAGTAAATCCAGTCCTTGAGTTGGGATATTTAAGCCAGGATACTGAATGTTCCAGGGAGCATTAAAAGAAGATAGAAGGATCCTTGGGCCAGGAAAGGATCACCAATATATGAGATCCTCTCAAGACATCACCTTCACCTACTACAAGAGTAAAGAAAAGGACCTTCCCCTGAACCATCACAGAAAGTATAGACTAGAATTGAGGTTCCCTGCTATGCTATTCTGGAGATCAAGGACAGGAGAGAATAGAAATATTGCTTAAATTGGTACCCCTGGTTTCATAGCACTTCTGAGATAAAAGAGGACAATACATCTCAGAATATAAGACTTCATCAGATGAGAAACTTTTTCCCAGAAACACCACTTTCAGTTGCAGTGGAAAGAAGGGTCTGAAACTCCACTGCAGAAGGGCTCCTCCATTTGGGAATACCTGCTGCTGTAGGGGCATCCCAGGGACCAAAAAGTTCAATAGAGTTTGGGACAGGAGCTATAATCAGGGGAAAACCTCACTCTCTCAGCTGGCACACTGAGGTGCTAGACAGAGAGGTGCCTTCAAAAACCAGTAATCAGAAACCACTTAAGTGGAGCATCTGGTCTTGCACCACTCTAGACAAAAGAGTTGAAAATGGGGACAACAAAAAGGCAAGGTACATGCAGGGTTGCATTGCAGAACAGAAAATCTGAAGGAATTAAAGAAAGGCAATATTTTCTGAGACAGGGCTTCCAGTAGAGTGATTGGCCTACTCTATAGACAGAACATTGTGAGCTGGCAATGAACCAGTAACACCAGAAATTTAAAAATATCAACAACTTATATAGACACAACAGAATGACTTAACACATCAAGAAAATGTCACACACTGTCAAAAAGCCATAGACAGCTTCAAACATTGTGAAAAAAACAAATAAAGCCTCCTCCCCCAAAAAGCAGAGCATATTGTAGACTCAGTGAAAGCTTTAGAGTCAGGGAAGCCTAAGATATATATTCACACAGCTATGTAAGATAGCACAAATGATGGAAGAAACAATGGAAGACAGAAATATATTGAATAACTCAGAGGCAGAAAACAAGAATATATTGATGGGGAGTTATGAACTTTGATAAATGACAATAGTTACAGAAAGGCGTCAGGCCTTTTGTTCATAAGGTCATTATAAGTCGTGCTTGACTTGATGGCAGTCAACACAACCGTAATAGGAAACTTTAGCCAATATCTCTTATGAACACAGATGCAAAAATCAGGAATAAAATACTGGCCAATAGAATTCAATGATACATCAAAGAAATAATATACCATCATGAAGTAGGATTTTAACAGGTATTCAAGGATGGTTCAACATAAGGAAAACAATCAATGTTATTCATCACATTAACAAAGAAAAGAAAAAGAACCACAAGATCCTATCAATTGATGCAGAAAAGGCCTTTGACAAAATCCAACACCCTTTCCTGATTAAAACACTCAACAAAATAGGATTAGAGGGGAATTCAACATAGTAAAAAGTATTCATGCAAACCTGAGAGCCAACATTGTTTTCAACGGAGAGAGGTTAAAGGCATTCCCTTTAAGAACAGGAACTAGGCAATGATGCCCACTCTCACCCCTCTTATTTCATATTTTATTGGATATCTTAGTGATAGCAATAACACAGAGAAGGAAATAAGAGGTAGTCACATTGGCAAAGAGGAGGTAAATTTATCTCTCTATGCAACAGTCTTGGAACAAGCAGCCAGGAAATTAAAAGGTGCATTGCCATGGGAAAGTCTGCTGTTAGGGACTCTCCAAAGTGCTGAAGAGCAGTGGTGTCTCTCTGGAGACTAAGGTGTGTCTCATACAGGTCATGGTCTTCACAATCACCTGTTATTCATCAGAGAGTTGGACAATGACCAAGGAGGATAGAAGGAGAATTGATGCCTTTGAGCTGTGGTGCTGGAGAAGAGTATTGAGAATACCATGGACTGCT
>NW_006400274.1:223963-232608 GCF_000299155.1 Elephantulus edwardii
GGATGAGGGTGGAGAAAACAGTGCGACAATGAATGAATGAAAACCCAAAATATCTGTAAATGTTCATTAAAACTAATAAAATTTAATTAAAAAATAGAAAAATGGTCGGAGGTATCCCACTCCCTGATTTCAAATCCTACTATACTGCCGTGGTGGTTAAGACAGCATGGTGCTGGTACAATGACAGACACATAGATCAATGTAATAGAATTGAGAACCTGGAAACCAGCCCATCTATCTATGGTCAACTGATTTTTGACAAGGAAATTAAATCAGTCAAGTGGGGAAATGGCAGTCTTTTTAACAAATGGTGTTGGCAATTGGAAAATCATCTGCAGAAGACTCAAGCAAGATTCACATCTCACTCCATATACAAAAATCACCTCAAGGTGGATCATGGATCTAGGACTAAAACCAAGGACTATAAACTTCATTTACAAACCTTGGAAGAATTCTAGTAGTCCTAATCCACAGCATACAGTCTTCCAAGTATCCTGAAAAATCTACAACCAGGAGAAGATATAAAATTGATGAATTGGGCCTTCTAAGAATCAAATCCTTATGCACATCCAAAAACTCCTCCAACAGGGTAAAAAGGGAAGCCACAGACTGGGAAAAAGTGTTTGGTAATGACATGTCAGATAAGGGTCTTATATCTAGAATTTATAATATACTTGAGCACCACAACAAAATAAAGGTAAATAATACAATTGGAAAATAGGTACAGGACATGAACATACACTTCATCAAAGAAGACATTCAGATGGCCAACAAGCACATGAAGAAATATTCAAAATCCCTAGTTCAAAGAGATATGCAAATCAAAACAACTATGAGATAACATCTCTCCCCAGTCAGAATAGCAAAATTTAACAGAAGAGCAAGCAACAAATGATGGTGAGTTTGTGGAGAAACCTTTATTCACTGTTGGTGGGAGTGTAAAATTGTGCAACCACTGTGGAAAATGGTGTGGAGCTTTCTCAAAAAGTTGCAAATAGAGATACCATTTGACCCAGCAATTCTACCACTGGGAATATATCCTATAGAGACCATAACCAACATCCAAGCAGATATATATACACCCATGTTTATCATGGCTTTGCTCACAATAGCAAGGAGTTGGAAACAACCCAAGTGCCCATCAACAAATGAATAGATAGAGAAGTTGTGGCATATTCACACAATGAAATACTACGCTGCATTGAAAAACAAGGAACTCATGCAATATTTTTCAAAATGGATGACCCTTGAGGACAGACATTATGCTGAGTGAAGTGTTTCTGTCACAAAAGGACAGATACTGCATGGTACCACTGTTGTAAAATGGGACTGACATCAGGGTTGGGGTAAGACTGGAAAAAAAAACTGGATGAATTATGTATGAATTATGTATACTGGATTGAAACAGATGAGGGAGAGAACAATTTAAAAGCGATATATAATAGGGTATTATTATTATCACAAGAGTCCAGAATTAAGGTTGTAATTTTTCTTTTACTTTTCAAAAAGAGGAGTGAACTGGGGGGAGGGCTGGGCAGAGAGAAAAGTGCAACAATGAATGGAAACCCAAAATCTCTGTAAATGTTCATTAAAATTAATAAAATATTTTTTAAAGCGTAAATGATTATTTACTTTCTAACTCAATATCTCCAACAAATTGAAAAAGAACAGCAAGAAAACCAGATAATCTTTAAAGAAATGGAAATAATAAAATATAGAGCAGAAATAAACGAAATAGAAAACAGAAGAATTGAAATCATCAACAAAACCAGAAGTTGGTTCTTTGAAAAGGTAATAAAGTCAACAAACCACCAGTAAATTTATAAATAAAGAGAAAAACACAAATAATCCAAGTAAGAGAGTAAAAGGGCAAAGTCACAACAGAATCAACTAAAATAAAAAGGTTAATAACTGTGGAATATGATGTAAAACTGTACTCAAACAAATATGAAAATTTAGAGGAAATGGAAAATTAGAAACTCACAACCTACCTAAATTGACATAGACCTAAATAGAATACCTGATCAGACTCATTTAAAAAGAAGAAACTGAACAGGCAATAAAAATCTTCCAACCTAAAAACAGCCCTGTACCAGATCTTTTACAAGTGAATTTTATCAAATATTCAGAGAAGAATGGTCAATAATTCTACATAAAGTATTTCAGAAAATAGAAGAAGATGGATTTGTCTCAGACTCATTCTATGAAGCAAGCATATCCTTGATACCAAAGTCAGATAAAGACACCACCAAAATAGAACAGATAGGCCAATATCTACCATGAACATAGATTAAAAAATTCTGAATAAAATTCTGGCCAATAAATCTAACAAAACATTTTAAAAAATAATACATCATGGCCAAGAAGAATTCCTAACAGGTATTCAAGGATGATTCAACAGAAGAAAAACAAACAATGCAAATCATATTAACAAAACAAAGAACAAAAGCCACATGATCCTATCAATTGATAAAGAAAAGTCCTTTAACAAAATCCAACACTCTTTCATGGTTAAAACACTCAACAAAATAGAAATAGAAGGAAGTTTCCCCAACATAGTAAAAAGTACATATGCAAAACCAAAAGCCAACATTATTGTCAATGGAGAAAAATTAAAGGCATTCTCTTTAAGAACAGTAACTAGGCAAGGATGCCCACTATCACCTGTCCTATTGGAAGTCTTAGTGAGAGCAATAAGACAAGAGAAGAAAATAAAAGATATCCAAATTGGCAAAGAGGAGGTAAAATTGGATCTATATGCAGATGATACACTAGTACACTTAGAAAACCCTAATGGCTCAGTAGGAAAATTACTGGTTTAGTTACCAATTCAGCAAAGTGATAGGATACAAGATCAATATACAAAAATCAATTGGATTTCTCTACAGTGACAAAAAAAAAAATACAGAACTGGAGCTAAGAAAAGCAATATGCATCACAATAGGTAACCACAAGATTAAATATTTGGGAGTAAATTTAACTAAAAACACAAAAGACCTATTCAAAGAAAATGACAAACATTACTGCAAGAAACAAAAAGAGATCTGGAGAAAAGGAAGAATTTAACATGCTCATGGATAAGAAGACTCAATATCATGACAATTACAATTCTACCAAAGGCAATCTACAAGTTCAATGCAATCCCAATATAAATACCAATTCCATTCTTCAATGAGATGGAAAAGAAAATTTCCAATTTCATCTAGAATGGAAAGAGACCTCAAACACGTTAAGCACTCCTGAAAAAGAGAAACAAGTTGGAGGCCTCTCACTCCATGATCTCAAGTCCTACTACACAGCTGTGGTAGTCAAGATAGCATGATACAAGTACAGTGACAGACACATAGATCAATGGACTATAATTAAGAACCCAGAAATCAGCACATCTACCTATGTTTAACTGATTTTTGACAAGGAGATGAAATAAATTAAGTGGAGAAATGAAAACCTCTTTAACAAATTATGTTGGGAACATTGGAAAACTATCTGCAGAAAATTCAAGCAAGACTTACATCTCACACCATACACAAAAATCAACTCAAAATGGATCAAGGATGTAGGAGTAAAGTCAAGGACTATAATCTTCATCTGAGAAAAGCTTGGAAAAACTCTAGAAGCTCTAATCCACAACATGTACCGTCTCCTGAGCATCCTGAAAAACCTACAACCAGGAGAAAATAAAGTAGATGAATATGACCTTCTAAGAATGGAATCCCTATACACATAAAAAACAACAACAACAACAACAAACAAACAGACACACACAGCTCAGTCTCCACTGCCGCCACCGTCTCTGCACTCACTGGCTTGCTCTCCCGCCGCAGCCCTCCTCTCGGTAGCCATGGAAGAAGAGATCCGCTGCCCTGGTCATCGACAACGGCTCCAGCACGTGCAAGGCCGGCTTCGCCGGCGACTACACCCGCCGCGTGGTCTACTGATCCATCGTGGGGCGTCTCCGCCACCAGGGCGTGATAGTGGGCATAGGCCAGAAGGACTCACGTGGGCGACAAGGCGCAGAGCAAGTGGGGCATCCTGACGCTCGAGCACCCGATCGAGCACGGCATCGTCACCAACTGGGACGACATAGAGAAGATCTGGCACCACACCTTCTACAACGAGACGCGTGTGGCCCCCAAGGAGCACCCGGTGCTGCTGACCGAGGTGCCCCTGAACACCAAGGCCAACCGCGAGAAGATGACCCAGATCATGTTCGAGACCTTCAACACTCCCACCATGTACGTGGCCATCCAGGCCGTGCTGGCTGTACGCCTCGGGCCGCACCACAGGCATCCTCATGGACTCCGGCGACAGTGTCACCCACACGGTGCCCATCTACTAGGGCTACAGGCTGCCCCACGCCATCCTGCGTCTGGACCTGGCCAGCCGCGACCTGACTACCTCATGAAGATCCTCACCGAGCACGGCTACAGCTTCACCACCACAGCTGAGTGAGAGATCCTGTATGACATCAAGGAGAAGCTGTGCTACATGGCGCTGGACTTCGAGCAGGAGATGGCCAATGCCGCCTCCTTGTCCTTGCTGGAGAAGAGCTACGAGCTGCCCGACGGCCAGGTCATCACCATTGGCAATGAGCACTTCTGGTGTCCAGAGGCGCTCTTCCAGCCGTCCTTCCTGGGGATGGAGTCGTGCAGCATCCACGAGACCTCCTTCAGCTCCATCTTGAAGTGTGACGTGGACATCAGGAAGGACCTCTACGCCAACACCGTGCTGTCGGGCGGGACCACCATGTACCCAGGTATCGCCGACAGGATGCAGGAGATCACCCCAGCACCATGAAGATCAAGATCATCGCACCGCCCCCCCCCCGAACGGAAGTACTCAGTGTGGATCAGCGGCTCCACCCTGGCCTTGCTGTCCACCTTCCAGCAGATGTGTATCAGCAAACAAGAGTACGACGAGTCGGGCCCCTCCGTCGTCCACCGCAAATGCTTCTAAACGTTCTCTCCAAACAATATCAAGTCTGAGCTTTCAAGTAAATCACAAACACCAGGATCCAATGACATGTATGATAAGGGACTTATATCTAGAATTTATAGAATACTCCAGTACCTCAACAAGATAAAGGTAAACAATCCAGTTGCAAAATGGATACAGGATATGAACTGACACTTCACTGAAGAAGACATTTATTTAGATGCCAAACAAACACATGAAGAAATGTTCAAAATCCCTAGCTCTAGGAGAAATGCAAATCAAAACAACC
Source organism: Elephantulus edwardii (assembly GCF_000299155.1). NCBI lineage: Eukaryota > Metazoa > Chordata > Mammalia > Macroscelidea > Macroscelididae > Elephantulus > Elephantulus edwardii. Next base: position 229,188 of record NW_006400274.1, read on the forward strand.
ATAAGGTATCATCTCTCTTTAGTAACAATAGCAAAGTTCAACAGAGCAGCAAAGAACAAATGCTGGTGAGGCTGTAGAGAAATTGGAACCCTTATTTGTTGTTGGTGGAAGTGTAAAATGGTGCAACCACTATGGATGGCACCTATGATGCTTTCTCAAAAATTTGGAAATAGAAATGCCATTTGACCCAGCAATGATGCTTTCTCAAAAAGTTGGAAATAGAAATGCCATTTGACCCAGCAATTCCACTACTGGGAATATACCCTAAAGAAACCAGAACCACAACACAAACAGATAATTTGCATACTTTCAGTTATTGCTAATCAGTGAACTTTTGATATGAGACCCTTGTCTGAAATGGTAGTGCCAATTTTTTCCCCTCAGTCAGTAGGTTTTATTTTTACTCTGTTGGAAAATGTTTTTGATGCATGCAGGGATTTAATCTTTAGAAGGTCCCATTCATCAGTTTTATCCTCTCCATATTATGCATTTTTAGTTGTATTTGGCAGTCTCTTTAGATTGCAGAGTAGGCTGTCCAAGTTTGATCTCAGTTTGTCTCTGAATGAACCCTATGGTTTGGGGCTTTACTCTCAGGTCTCTGATTCACCTTGAGTTGATTTTTGTGTATAGTGTGAGGTGTGGATCCTGTTTCAGCAGACCGGTTTTTCCAGCACCATGTGTTGAAGAGTTTGTTATTTCCTCATTTGACAGGTTTTATTTCTTTGCCAAATATCAGTTGACCATAGATAGCTGGGTCCATTTCTGGTTTCTCAATTTTGACCCATTGGGCTGTGTGCTTGTCACTGTACTAGCACCATGCTCTTTTGGTTACTACCATTGTGTAGGAAGTTTTGAAGTCAGAGTGTGCTATGCCTCCTGCTTAATTTTTTTTTCCAGAAGTGTTTTTCTTATTTGAAATTTCTTTCCTTTCCAAATAAACTTGATAATTTCCCTTTCTATTTCCTTGAAGAATAAATTTGGTATCTGTATTGGAATTACATTAAACATGTAGATTGCTTTTGATAGGATTGTCATTTTCACAATATGTTTTCCTATATATGAACAAGGAATGTTGTTCCACTTATTTAGGTCTTTTATTCTGTCTCACAGAAATATTCTGTAGTTTTATTTGTATAGGCCTTTTTTGTCTCTAATTAACTTCACTCCCAAATATCTCAATGTGTGGTTGGCTATTGTAAATGGTATTGTTTTATTGGTTTCCTTCGCTGAATTCTCTTTGTTACTGTAGAAAAATTCCACTGATTTTTAGATGTTGATCTTATATCCTGCCACACTCCTAAATTGGTCTATTAGCTCTAACATTTTTGTTGCTGTTGTTGAGTCCTTGGGGCTTTTTTGTGTACACTATCATATCATCTGCATAGATCGATAGTTTTACCATCTTTTTACTGATCAGGATGCTCTTTCCTTCCTTCCTTCCTTCCTTCCTTCCTTCCTTCCTTCCTTCCTTCCTTCCTTCCTTCCTTCCTTCCTTCCTTTCTTTCTTCTTAAAAGATATCCCAACTTAATGTAAAAGGTACAACATACTAACATAAAAGGACACAAAAATAAATATCAAGAAATACAAAGCATACACGTAAATGTACAATACAGCCTCACTGATTCAAATGTTGGTTTGTACTTTCATCTCTAAAATGAATGCTTTCTATAGCATGACTAACATCATTTACCTGCTTTGGACAGTCTTTCAAACATGTTATTGGCATCATTTACATATCAAAAGCAGTATATTATGATACATAATTTCAAGGATCTTTTAAACATGTTTATACATATATTTTCTTTTCTTCTTCTTCTTCCTCCTCCTCCTCCTCCTCCTTTTTCTTCTTCTTCTTCTTCTTCTTCTTCTTCTTCTTCTTCTTCTTCTTTTTCTTCTTCTTCTTCTTCTTCTTCTCCTTCTTCTTCTTCTTCTTCTTCCTCTCTCTTTCTTTTTCCCTTCCCCACCCTCCCTGCCCCAGTAGGTAAATCATATTCCAGGACATAATTAATTGTATTTCTAAAATTTCAGTACATATTTTTCACTACTTCAGACTAGACATCCTTCCTTTCAAAACAGTATATTTTTCTTTGGTAAAAATCACATAATTGGTAGTAAGATAAAGGAACAAAGAAATGACTAGAAAGGAATTGGAGAGGTCAGAGAAACCTTTCAGTAGATAAAGCTCCTTTAGCATGCCTAAAAGAATGAAAGGATTTAGGGATCAGAGCAGCAGGGTGAGCATCCTGGACCACAAGAAAGGCTTGGGCTGTTATATTTTGTTCCATCCAACCATGGCTCACAGGGGCAAAAGTCGAACCCTTTTAAGCATCTCGAAGTCTGACTAGAAGCATTTGCCCTCTACCTCAGCAGTCAAGTGGGCCAAATTCTGTTGCCTGTCCCTGATGTAAGCAGCATTTTCTTGGAGATGCTACAGAATGTCCTGCTCCTCCTTGTCCAGTCATGAAAGGAACATTTGCTTTTCTTCATCCAGCTGCCTGTGAAGCTCCTCAAATTTCTTTAAGATCTGCTGCCAGTGACTCTCCACCATTCTCTTGAGCTCTCCTGGCTTTTTCTCCTCAGATGACTTGCAATGGGTGATATCCAGCAGCTTCTGCTCCAGGGGGTACAGGCACTCCTGTAGCTTCTCCTTGTACTCCTGTGTGGCACTGTCCAATGGCACAATGATGTGGGACTCATGGGTGTAGGAAACTGAACATGTACAGGCTTTTGGTATTCACAGCAGGAGAGGTTGAGGGCCTCACGGTGCTGAGGGCAGAGGTTTTTATCCTGGAGCTTCCTTTTGACAGCTTGGAGCTGCTTGGCAATTTCCACCATGCTGCCTAATTGCTGATTAGGCCAGGACATCTTTTGACACACAGGACATGGGAAGTCCCTTTCCAAGTCCACAAGCAAGTAATGCAAACTCTGCAGAAGTTGTGCCCACAGTCAGTGATGACAGGCTCCTTCCGGTACTCAAGGTATACAGAGCAGCTTGCTTCCACTTGTAAGTTCTCCAGAGCTGCAGCTGCGGAGGCTGCAAAGGCCTCCATCTCTAACAGTTTCAGCTCTGCCATTACACCAGCATTACTCATTTCCTTCCTCTGCAACACGACTCTATTTCCTTCTCTTATTGTATTGTCTTAGCAAATACTTTTCAATAAGTATTTACCCAAAATGATGACAGCGGACATCCTTTTCTCATGTTTTTAGCTTTTCTCCATTGAGAATGATGTTAACTCTTGTTTTTTCATATATACTATTCACTGTGTTCTGTTGTGCAAGTTGAGAATAGTGAAAAAGAATCAGTAGTCAGAAAACATGGGCATGGTGACAGGAATGAGGCTGGAGATAGAATGATTGAATTTTGTAAAATCAATGACTTATTCATTGCAAATACATTTTATAAGAGACACAAACGCA
>NW_006400274.1:255881-256680 GCF_000299155.1 Elephantulus edwardii
GAATCACAAGGAAGTACAAAACAAAGGATAATGGTGAAATCTTTTACAGATAAGGCCAAGTTCCTCTTTATGTTAATCTCATGAGGGAGGGCTTCATTTGATAAAAACTAAGAACAATGTTGACTCCTAAGGAATGCCCCAGTGTCACAAGGTGACCTCCTAAGACCTTCAGCTTGTATTAAGCCTCCCTCATTTCCCGATACAGCATTTGGTCTACTATTAGTAAATTTGATATTCGGCTTCCCTCAAGACACTGTTGCTCTTGAGTATTTTGGAGATGTCCCTAACTGCAGACTTTCCCATCGCAATACATTTTTTTATTTCCTGGCTACTGGTGCTAAGAATGTTGACCGTGGAGCCGAGCAAGCTGAAGCTGTGAACAATCTCAATCTCTTCGCGATCCATCCTGATGCGACCGATTGATCCAGTGGTGAGAATTTTTGTCTTCCTGACATTGAGCCTCAGTCCATATGAAGGCTGCAGTCCTTGACCCTCTGCAGTAAGTGTATGAGGTCCTCCTCAGTTTCAGCGAGCAAGGTTATGTCATCTGCATAATGCAGACTGTTGATATACCGTCCACCAATCCTAACGCCACGCTTCTCTTCATAGAGCCCAGCCTCTCGGATAATCTGCTCTGCATAAAGGTTGAAAAGACACATCCCTGACATACACCCTTCCCAATTTTGAACCATGCAGTGTTGCCTTGCTCTGTTCTGACGGCTGCCTCTTGGTCCAAGTATAGGTTTCGCATTAGCACGATTAAATGTTCTGGGATTCCCATTCTTCTCAGAGTCAGCCA
>NW_006400274.1:257900-264156 GCF_000299155.1 Elephantulus edwardii
TGTAATCTATCTGATTCCTATGCATACCATCAGGTGAAATCCATGTGTATAATCTACGTTTATGTCTCTTAAAAAACGTATTTGCAATGAATAAGTCATTGATTCTGCAAAATTCAATCATTCTATCTCCAGCTTCATTTCTGTCACCAAGTCCATGTTTTCCAACTACTGATTCTTCTTCCCTGCTCAAGGGGTACAAGATAAAAAAAAAATCATCACAAGATAGAGAGGGTACAACCAACATAGTACTAGAAATAACAGAAAAGCATGAATGTGCACTGAATGGACAGAAGTGTCCAACATAGTAGTGGGACAAAAAAAGTAGAACTGAAAAGATGAAACAGAGAATCAGTGATCTGGAAGACAAGAGCCTCACTGGAAACATACTAAAAGAAAAATAATAGATGAGACCTAAAGAAAATGAAGAAAGCATTAGAATCATGTGGGATGACATCAAAAGGAACAAAGTACACATGATTGGAAAGCCAGAAGGTGGAAGTCACTGAGAAAATTATGTTAAAAATACCAGAAGAAAACTTCTCAGGTATTTAGAAGAGTAGGGGAGTCCACATTCAAGAAGCACAGTGAGCACCAAATAGACTATAAAAATAAATAAATATAAACATCAAGACATATCATAGTCAAATTCTCCAAATTAGAAGATCAAGTCAGAGTACTAAAAGTAGCAAGAGAAAAATAAAGAATCACCTACATAGGGGAAACAATTCGGTTAAGTTTGATTTCTCAGCAGAAACCATGCAAGCTAGAAGACATCAGGATGGCATATACAGAAAGTTGAAAGAAAAGAATTGCCAGCCAAAGATTGTATATCCAGCAAAGCTCTCCATTAAATATGAAGGAGAAATTAAATCCTTTGCAGAAAAACAGGAACTTAAGGAATTTGTGAAAACAAGACCAAAACTACAAGAAATTTTAAGTGAAGTCCTTCACACAGAGATGCCACAGGAAAGTGAATGGAGCATAAGGAACCTGAAATAACAGAAAAAGAAACACAGTAAAATGACAACAGTAAAACCTGTCCTGACAATAATCACATTTAGTGTGTATGGTTTAAATGTGCTAATCAAGAGAAAAAGAATAGCAGAATTGATTTTAAAAAAAAGTCTATCAATATGTTGTCCACAAGAGACCCAACTAAGAAACAAAAAGGACAGACTCAAAATCAAAGGTTGTAAAAAAAAAAAAAAAGCAAGAAAATGACATCTACAAGAAAGCAAGAGTGTCAATATTAATATCTAATAAAATAGACTTCAGAATGAAAAACCACTATAAAAATAAGAAAAGGCATAATATACTGATAAAGGCACAATAGATCAAGAAGACATAACCTTGGCTAATATAAATGCACCAAATTATAAACCTGCAAAACACATAAAAAAATGGTTAACAGAATTGAAGAAAGAAGACTTTACCACACCACTATAACCAAAGAATAGGTGTACTGAAAAGAAATTCAACAAAGACAGAAGATCTAAACTATACAATCAGCCAACTCAACCTTGTAGATGTATTCAGGGAACTGTACCTAACTAAACCTCAGCTTTTTTCTCAAGTGTACAGGGTACATTCTCCAAAATTCATCACATATTAGACACAAAGCAAGCCTCAACAAATTAAAAAGCACTGAAATAATACAAGTTATCTTCTCAAATCACAATGTCATGAAACTAGAAATTAAACACAGGAGGCTAAAGTTTACAAAACTACCCATGTGGAAACTAAATAATTCTCTGCTAGAACATGACTGGGCCATAAAAGAAATAAAGAATGAAATAAAATAGCTTTTGAAATAAATAAAAACGAAAATGCAGCATACTAAAACCTCTAGGATACAGCTAAGGCAGTCCTCAGGTGGCAGTTAATAGCAATAGGAACACACATATAAAAGGAAGGAAGAAGAAAAATCAATGAGCTTTTCCCATTGCTTTTGGGAAGACAGGACTTAGGTGTCCATGTAGTCCCTCCCCCTATGGGTCTTTGCTTCACCATCCCATGGCCTTTCAGGACAAGAAACTTTAATATACAGAACTTCAAGCAGAGGAAATAATTTTCTTAGTTCTCTGCAACAGAGCGCTGACCTGAAAGCCTCTACCTACAAGACTCCTTGCGGGGGGTGGTCCTGATATTCAGCCACAATAGAAACAAATGAGGACACTAAGCTGCAGGAGAAAAGGTGAGAAGAGGTGAGGCTCTGTGTCGAGAGCAAGCACTCTAAATTGCTTGTGGGGAGACAGGAATGAGGCAAACTTGGGGTTATAGGTCTATCCATCTGGGAGTCCTTACCTCTGCAGCTCCAGGACTATCCCAGGGGTCAAGCAGGACACAAGAATTTAGTATACAGAACTTCAAGTAGAGGAAAGAATTTGTGTAGCTCTCTGGGGTGGAGGGTATATTTGAGATCCCTCTGCCACTCTGACACAAAGAAAGACATTAATCTTCAGCAGAAAACGTGCATGAGAAACTACTTCAGTAGTGGACCTGCCCTCACACACTAAGCCACTTCATACATAAAGGAGGCCTATAGAGTTGGTGTCAGGGGACTACATCAAGGAGACATTGTGCAGAACAGAGAGAACTCCAATGACTTTAAGAAAGGCAAATTTTCTCAGAAAGGACTTGCAGTAGAGGAAGTAGCTCACTCCATAGACTGAACATTTTAACTTGGCAACTAATGAATAACATTATAAAGGCAAGAACCAACAACAATTTTCACAGACACAATAGAAATGACCCAACATTTATCAAGAAAAACTTTGCAGAGTATCGAGAAAGCAGCCGGTAGTTTCAATAACTGTGAAAAAAACAAATAAAGCCTTCTCCCAAAAAAGTAGTGAATATTAGAGACCTCATGAATACCTCTGAGTCAAGAAGGCAGATGATATGTGCTGATATGAAGACATTCAAATAGCTAAAAATAAAAGTACAAATAATAGAAGAAACAATGGAAGCCAAAAATAAAGGGAATAACCAAGAAGTAGAGAACAAGAAAAAAAAATTGATGAAGAGTTATTTAAACAGCTAAGGGAGAAAGAAGTTGCAAATTATGGAAGAAACAATGGAAACCACTAAGAAAGCAAACTCTACAGAGACACAGAGCCAGAAGAAATATATTGTTGAGGAGGAACTTGCACAAATATAGAAGAAAATGCAAAAAATGCAAGAATTGAAACTATAGATAAAAAGGTATAAGAACTTAAAAAATCACAAAAAAGAGGGAGTACTGCCAAAGAAGTACTATAAATAACAGAAAGATATGAAAATGCAATCCAGAATATTAAGACTAAAATGGCAGAATTTTCCAACGTGCTTAAAGGACAAAAAAAGTAGAACAAAGACATGGAGCAGAGAGTCAGGGAGCTGGAAGACAAGAACCTCAATGGAATAATACTAGAAGAAAAAATAGAGATGAGGCATAAAGAAACGGAAGAAAGCATTACAATCATATGGATGGGGTGACATCAAAAGGAATAACATATGAATGATTGGACTTCCAAAATATGAGAGGGATAGGGAAATTACTGAGAAAATTGTGTAAGAGGTACTAGGAGAAATCCTCCCAGGAATTATGATGAATAAGGAAATCCACATTCAGGAAGCTCAGTGAACACCATATAGAAAACATCAAGACATATCATAGTCAACTTCTCCAAAATAAAAGAGAAGGATAGAATACTGAAAGCAGCATGAGAAAAGCAATTCAATGTAGCCAGGGGGTTCTTGGCTAATTCAGCAGTTCAATGTATCCAGGGTCCATCGGTGTGGGCAGAATTCTCCACTGTCTCAGTAGCTCATGTCCATCAGTGAAGGCCAGAGTTCTTTTTTTTTTTTTTGTACAAAAAGAGTAGAGTCACTTTATTAATTTTTTATTAAAAGATTCAACAAGACGACAAAACAGATAGTCTTTTGAAATGTAGATATGAATTATCTGGACATTAAATTCCAAGACGACTGTCATTATGTACCCTCGAGATTCAAGTGAGGTGCACTCTTGTGCATTCTAGCAGCTTAGGATTTACGATTTAGGTCACCAAACAGCATTCAGCTTGATTGAAACTTACTAAAAGGATATCTTTGGACCTTTACTTCTGTTTGGTCATAGTAAGAAACCATTAGGATCTATCTGAGCTGATAATTGACATCATTCTGAGTTCTCTGAGCCTATTGCCAAGGCAAGTCAAATAGAAAAAAAAAAGAACTTTCAGAGAGAGACTACTTTTGTGATTCTTTAACTATGATTAGTTAAAATTGGCTGCCAATCCTTTAGTAATTTTCCAATGGAAAAGTTAAATCTGACGTCTACCCCTTGACTCTCAACTAGTACCAATGACTTTGAATAAAAGAATAAAGATGAAGTGACCTCTTGGGACTTTCAAAGTTAATGATGAGAATATTCACAGCTTCAGTCTTGCCATCTTCCTAGCGCTGTTGGAACACCTTCTACAGTTTCCAAATTTTTTTAATTTTTTATTGTTAATTGTTTTTTTATTTATTATTCATTTCAATGAAAATTTACAGAGACTTAGATTTCCATTCATTTATTGTTGCACTTTTTCCCCCTCCCAAACCTCCCCCCTAGTACACTACCCTCTTGTAAAAGTAAAAGAAAAATTCTTATACAGCCTTTGCTCTGAACTTCTGTCATGACAAAAATACCTAATAATTTTTCCTCTTAAACAGTTTTCTACCTCATCTGTTTCAATGCAGTATACATTATTGAACCCAACCTTCTCAGACTCCTCCCAACCCCAAGGTCAGTCCTTTAGATCTTTGGCTCTAAAAAGAGCCTTTGGGTCTTCTCATTGAGAAGTGCAGAGAGAGATTTGCTGGACACATCCAGAGTTTTATCTACTCTGGCTTCCTCGCTTGACATTATGGTGAGGCTAGTAGGGCATGCTGGGACATGTTGAATAACAATATGAATTTGACCAATCATGTTCCGTACTAGTTGTGTTTCCTTGGCAATATGGCAGTAACAACTCATATCTCCTTATCAAGGGTCTGCATCTGTTGTGGTCAGTGAGGCCCCAAAGCCACTAAGAGCATGTTTTCACAAATATTCTTAACATAATTTCTAACAGCAAATTCCTAACATATTTCTTATTTTTATTTCTAGCATATAACATAGCAAGTTCCTAACATATGTCTTATTTTATTTCTCACACATAACAATAGATTCCTAACATATATCTTAGTTTATTTCTAACATATAACACAGCAAGTTCTTAACATATTTCTTATTTTATTTCTCACACTTACAGCAGATTCTTAACATGCTTCTTATTTCTAACCTATAACAGAAAGTTCTTATTATATTTCTTATTTCTAAAATATAGCAGATTCCCAATATATTTCTTATTCTTTTTTTCTTATTTTTTTAAACTTTTTAAAATTTTTATTGTATTATTTTTACATGTACCGTCAAATCAGATATGACTGGTACAGGAGGAGATTGCCCCCTCCTTCTCCAGTAGAGCATCTGGTGGATTTGAACTGCGTACTTCTGGGATTGCAGTGCAGCGTCTTGCCACAAGGCCACCAGAGCTCCCTAATATTTCTTATTCTTAAATTTACAATCTACATTTTCTTAGCAACATGGGCAGTAACAAGTTACATTCCCTTATCAGGGTTCACACATGCTGAGGTCATTGTTTTACAGGCAAGTTATTATCAGTTACATTCCCTTATCAAAGGTTTGCAACTCCTGTGGTCAGTGGAACTCTAGGCCTCTAAGAGGCCAATTTAGGCATGTTAAACTGTTGGTATATTTTTCACAAATATTTCTATACTTAAACATCAAATTCATCATAATCTTTTTCCAGAAATAACACCACATTTCCCTTTTTTTCTCTATTGATTTTAATGAAAGTTTATAAAGAACTTGGGTTTCCATTCCTTCATTGTTGCACATTTTCCTCCTTGCCCATCTCATCCCAGATCACTTTTTTCTTTTGTTATACAGCTCCCCTCCCCTGACCACTTTACTGTGCAACTCTTATTTTGGATTCTTATCATGCCAATAATACCTAATTATATATTCCTTTTCTACAGTTCCCATGTGAACTGGGGGTAGGGGTTGGGGTAAGGAGGAAACTGTGTAACAATTAATGAATAGAAATCCAAGTTTTCTCACTACTCTAAAAGGCCCCTTTGGCAGTAGGAAACACATAGACTATTATGGAGATTGATTTTGGAATTTAGATGCACTCTTATTGATTGTGCTTGGCTGTACATGTTC
>NW_006400274.1:265314-269488 GCF_000299155.1 Elephantulus edwardii
TTTATAGTCCTTGGTTTTAGTCCTAGGTCCATGATCCACCTTGAGTTGGTTTTTGTGTATGGAGTGAGGTGTGGGTCTTGCTTGAGTAAAAAATAAAATTTTTTAAAAAAGAAAAAAGTACAGCACCACAGAGGGCAGGAACAGCTACCCCATCCAAGCCAACCTCCAAAAGGCAAGTAGAGGCTGAGAGTTCTTGCTCCTATGACTCTAGTGAGGAGGAGGAAAATGAGAAGCTTAAGGGAAAAGCTGCTTAGAAATCCCGAAGGCCAATGACACCCCTTCCCTGACTGCCCAGAATGAAAAATCAGATGGAGACAATGAAGAGTTTCCAAGCCAGAAAACAAAACAAAACAAAACAAAAAAACCAGAAACAAAATGAAGCTGCAATAGGGGCAAGCACGTCTCACATAAAAAAGTAGAAGCTCCAGGCCTGCAACACATTTCCAATAAGGGCATCAACCCCATTCTGAAGAGTCAGAGAAGAGGAGATTAAGGTAGATGCACAAATGGCAGACAACTTGTTTTTGTTTGTTTTATAATTGTTTACATTTTGAACTGATTTACATGTAATGTTAATAATGTTCAAGTACATTGCTTATCACACCGGATCCTTCCCCTTTCCTTTACCCATCCTTCCCTCCACCCATGAAATTGTATTACCATATGATTAAACTCTTTCCCCTCTTGGATCCTTGTACTTGTTCTACAATAATGTTCTTATACAGTTTTTGTCTTTTCGACTGAGTTATTTTACTCAGCATAATGCTCCTCTGTTGCTCCCATGTTAGGTAATAATTTACAAAATCATTGCTCCTGCACATCATTGAATGAATGAACCATAATTTCTCACTCCATTCCATTGTGGTTGGACATTTGGGCTGTTTCCATGTTCTTGCTATGGTGGATAATGCTGCTATGAACATTGGTGTACAAGTCTCCATTTGTTCCTCAGTTCTCATTTTCTCAGGTATATTCCAAATAGTGGAATAGCTAGATCATATGGAACTTCCATGTTCAGCCTTTTGAGGAAAAACCAAACATCTTTCCAGAGTGGTTGTAGCATTTTAAAATCCCACCAATGTATAAGAGTTCCTATCTCTCCACATCCTCTCCAACATTTATTGCCTTGCTAAACTTTGCCACTGCTGCTGAGGTAAGATGATATCTCATTGTGCTTTTTATTTACGTCTCTCTTATTGCCAGTGATTTAGAGCATTTTTTTTCATATGTCTGTTGGACATCCGAATGTCTTCTTCTTTGAAAAGTCTTTCCATGTATTTTGCCCATTTTGTAATTGGATTATGAGTCTTTTTCTTCTGGAAGCCCTGTAGGATTTTGTAAACTTTTATAATAAGACCCTTGTTTGAGATGGCATTGCCAAATGTTTCTTCCCTGTCAGTAGGTTTTCTTTCCAACTTGTTGGAAAAAGGTTTTGCTGAGCACAGAGGTTTAATCTTTAGAAGGTCCCATTCATCAATTTTATTCTCTTCAGATTGTGCATTCCTGGCTGTATTTGGCAGTCCATTTTTACAGTATACTAGGCCTTCTAAGCTTAGTACCAGTTTGTCTCTTAAGAGATTTATGGTTCTGGACTTTATTCTGAGATCTCTGATCCACCTTGAGTTGATTTTTTTATATGGTGTGAGATGTGGATCCTGTTTCAGCTTTCTGCACTTAGCAGTACAGTTTTGCCAGCACCATTTGTTGAAGAGTTTGTCATTTCTCCATCTGATAAGTTTTATTTCCTTGTCAAATATCAGTTGCCTGTAGATAGATTAGGTCCATTTCTGAGTTCTCAGTTCTGTTCCATTGGTCTATGTGCCTGTCATTGTACCAGTCTCATGCTGTTTTGGTTATTACTACTCCATTTTTGTTTTTCAGAACTTCACTTATTTGGAGTCTCTTTCCTCTCCAAGTAAACGTAATAATTTTCCTTTCGATCATCTTGAATAAGGAACTTGGTATCTTTATTGGGACTATGTAGAACATGCAGATTGCTTTTTTGTAGGATTGTCACTTTCACAATATTGAGTCTTTCTAGCCATTATAGGGAACATTTTTCCATTTATTTGGGTATTTTATTGTGCCCTGTAGAAATGTTCTGTAGTTTTATTTGTATAAGTCTTTTGTGTCTCTAGTTAGGTCCCTAAGTATCTTAATCTGGGGTTGGCTATTGTAAACGGTATTGCTTTCTTGGTTTCCTTCAAGCATAACCTTAATACTGAAACCAGGCAAAGATATTACCAAAAAAGAAAACTACAGACCAGTATTTCTCAGGAACATAGATGCAAAAATCCTTAATAAAATCTTAGCCAATAGAATCCAAAAGCACATTAAAAAATAATTAGTTATGATCAAGTGGGATTCATAATGTATATGCAAGGATGATTCAGCATAAGATAAAACAATCAACATAATTCACCACATTAACAAAAACAATAACAAGAAACATATGATCCTAGCATTTGATGCAGACAAGATATTTTGGAAAAATCCAACCCCTTTTCCTGATTTAGACGCTCAGCAAAATTGGAATAGAAGGAAATTTCCTCAACATAGTAAAAAATATATATGCAAAACCAAGAGCCAACATCACTCCCAATGGAGATAGATGGAAAACATTTTCCTTGCAAACAGGGACCAGACTAGGATGTCCACTGTCACCACTTCTATTCAATATTGTATTGGAAGTACTTGCTAGGACAATACAACAAGAAAAGGAAATAAAAAGCATCCAGATTGGCAAAGAGATAGCTAAACTGTCGCTCTATGCAAATAATATGATAGTGTACCCAGAAAACCCCAAGGACTCAACTAAAAAACTGTTAGAGCTAGCAGATTAGTTTAGTAGAGTGGTAGGATACAAGATCAATATCCAAAAATTAGTGTGATTCCTCTACAGTAACAAAGAGAACTCAGCAGACCACAAGTTTGATGTCAAATGAAGTACAATTAGAGACTGGGGGGGGGGGGGACTAGCCAATCAGCTTCTGAAGCTGACCAAAGGCAAATCCTTCTGGCATGAGAAAACAAAGAAGTGGATCAGCTATAAGGGAGGCACCATCTCTCTACAGGTCAATTTCATTAAATTTGACAGCAAGTGACCTGAGGCTGTCTCATGATGCAGCAGTGATGTTCCAGGACCATTTAGTTCCTCCAATGGACTTGAAACCCTCAATTCTCTTCAGGGAAGTTCTGAGATAAGACAAGCAGCTTCGAGTAGATACTTTGCACCATAACATCCTCTGGTCTTTTTCTGTGTTTGTAGTTTTGTACAGTTTTGTTGGAGAAGCAGGGGCATGCAAGGGGAATGTTGAAATTTTTTTAAAAATCTGTTTTAATCATCTCTCCTTTATACTTAGAACTATAGAAGTCCTGAGAAATTTGTATATTTTATATTGAATTCTTTCCTCCGATTTTTTTTTTAATTTTCAGAGGCAAGTACCCACAGATTAAATTTTGGTTGTTTTCTAAGGGGGAAGAAAAAGGTACAACCACTCTGTAGGGCTGGAGGACAGTTTGGTGTTTCCTAAAAAAGTTGAACACTGAAACTCCGTAAGTCTCAACTTTCCCACTAATAGAAATATATTTCAAAGAAATTAAAAATGAGAAACAGAGATTTGTACACCAGTGTTCATAGCAGCGTTATTCACCATCGCAAAAACATGGAAATAGCTCAAACATTCACAACAAATTAATGAATTGAGAAATTGTGATACATTCACATAATGAAATATCACTCAGGAGCAATGATTCTGAAAAATACTACATAACTTGGGAAAGGCTGGAAAGCATCATGATGAATTCACTAACTCAGCCTCATAAAGACAAATACTGCATAAGATCATTATTATAAAAATAGAAGGATGGCTAGTAAGTATGTCTGGAGACCTAACAGGATGGTAGTGGAGGGGTGAGGATGTGTAGGGGTGAAATCTCACAACTGCACAATTTGGTGGTTGGAGGAAAGGGGTAAAGAAAATGGGAAAGATCGAGGGGTAGGGGGAACCTGAAAAGACAGGGTAATGATGGGCAAGGTGTAATGGTGATTAATTTTATAAAACATAATGCATGGGATTGACTGTATGAAACACAATGTGAATGAAGAATAGTGTGAAATACAATGCTCATGAACTCTGTAAGCAAACCAAAAGAAATACATAATTCGTTAATA
>NW_006400274.1:269588-271258 GCF_000299155.1 Elephantulus edwardii
AAGAGGTAAATTGCAAAGTGGACTGAAAGGGGCAGGGGGAGAGAGGAAGGAAATTGTGCAACAATTAATTACTATTTTTTAAAAAAAGAATGTGAACTGGGGATGGGAGTACAAGGGAGGAAGGAAAATATACAACAATGAATGAATGAAAACCCAACTTTTCTGTAAACATTTGTTAAAACCAGAATTAAAATAAAAAAGTTATTTAAAAAATAAAACACAACATGAATTGTAAATTTTCACTTTATAAATAAAACTAAAAGAAGCATTTCTTACTCTATGCTGAGCAAAGTAGAAAATGTGGGAACAAAGAAGGATGAACAGTTCTGGGAGGTGGTTGAACATGAGCAGCTACCTGGAGGGAGAAAGACTAGCTTGTCTGCAGTACACCTTCAGATCTGCTGCTGGTGTAGACAGTGATTGCTGGCTCAGGAGAGCAATGAGGCAGTAGAATTATTCCACAGAGCCTGCAGCATGCCAGATCTTGTACATCTCATGGGTTTAAAATTTGGCATGACTATGTCAAGACAGCACCACCAGAAGCTTTAATTTTTTATTTTAAAATCAGGAGTGCCTGGGCTAAACTTAAGTTCTTCAGAGAGTCTCCTGTTGTGAGTTCAGTCATTCAGCAAAAACTTCATGAACATGGGAAAATAAATTCTTAAGATCTTTTTAGTGGGGGCAGGGGTGGGGGGATTGTATACAAATGAAGAAGTTTATCTTTTGCTTTTCAAAGAGAGGAATGAACTGGGGCGGGGGGTAGAGAAAAAAGTGCAACAATGAATGAACGGAAATCCAAAATCTCTGTAAATGTTCATTAAAATTAATTTTAAAAATCTCTTTAGAAAACTGTTGGTAGCTTAGTGGTAAGAAACTGTGCTGTCAATGTCAATACAGATTGCAAATTCACTTTTCAAAGAAATAGAAAAGGCAATTGGCAAGTTTATTTAGAGAGGAAAGAGACCCTGAGTAAGCAAAGTACTTTGAAAAAAACATGAATGAAGTGGAAGGCATAGCACTTCCTGATCTCAAAACCTGTACAACTATAGTAATCAAAACAGTATGGTACTGGTACAATGACAGGCATGTAGACCAATGGAATAGAATAAAAAAACCAAAAATTTATTTTTAAACTGTTCTCTCCCTCATTGGCTTCAATGAAGTATACATAATTTATCCATTTTTTTCCTCCAACTCACCCCCACCCTGATGTCACCTTCATTCTACAACAGTGGCACCATGCAGTATTTGTCCTTTTATGACTGAGATATTTCACTCAGCATAATGTTCTCCAGGGTCACCCATTTTGAATAATATTTCATGAGTTCCTTGTTTTTCAATGCAGACTAGCATTCCATTGTGTGAATATACCACAGCTTCTCTATCCATTCGTTTGTTCACTTAGGTTGTTTCCAAAAACTTGCTACTGTAAACAAAGCTGCGATAAACATGGGTGTGCATATATCTGCTTGGATATCGGTTATGGTCTCTTTAGGGTATATTCCCAGTAGTGGAATTGCTGGGTCAAATGGTATCTCTATTTGCAACTTTTTGAGAAAGCACCACACCACCTTCCACAGTGGTTGCACCATTTTACACTTCCACCAACAGTGAATAAGGGTTCCAGTTTCTCCACAACCTTGCCATCATTTGCTGCTTTCTGTTCTCTT
>NW_006400274.1:279454-282280 GCF_000299155.1 Elephantulus edwardii
ATGGGAACAAATATAGATCTCTTCCAGTCAGTTGGCCACGTGGTTGTTCTCCAGATTTCTTGGCACAACTTGGTGAGCACATCCAGGGCAACATCTGTTATCTGAAATACTTCAATTGGTATACCATCTTTTCTTGGAGCCTTATTTTACTATTTCCTTCAAAGCAGCTTGAACTTCTTCCTTCTTCACCATAGGCTCTTGCTCATATGTTATTTCTTTAAATTCCTCTGTATCTGCCAATTCCTTTCTATATAATGACTCCGTATATTCCTTCCATCTTCTTTTAATACTTCCTGGATCATTTAATATTCTGCCCAAAGCATCCTTGATTACAGCAACTCTAGGTTTGAATCAAGCAAAGGCAGTATATGGCAAAATTAAGACAGTATTGTTCTTTAGCTGACAGTGGACAGCTAACAAAAACTTATCATTTCTAGTGGAAAGTTTGCTAAGTATTCTGACCCACATCTAGGTACAGATGTCAGCAGTAGGTACTAATGATATCAGACTTAAGATATCATTGTTATCCTTGAACCCATAAGATGTAGAACTATTCTTACCACACGTAAATGAATAAATTCTGGAATTATAACTATAAAATCACAGGGTAATGTGAAGAAAAGTGTATATTGGGTTTATTTTTACTCATTATAAAGTTACTTTCTTCCAGCAACATGTCATTTCTGTTTTCCGCTATGTTTTGCTAAAAGCTGCTTTAATTCAACCCCTACTAATTTAGGACAGCAATGCTGGAGTAAGTTGTTTTAGACGACTACTTTTAGTGGTTTTATTTTCACTCTTCAATGGATTTTATGTATTTTTCATAGGCTTCTTCACTCATTAGTTCATCAAGTTCTGAAGGATTACTCAAGTGTCATCTTGATCAGCCAACCATCTTCATAACAAGACTTATTAACAAGTCCTGGGTTTTCGGAAAGAGCTTCATTAACCTCTGTCACTTCTCCTGATAAAGGAGAATAGAGTTCATTAGCAGCTTTCACACTTTCCAGAGCACCAAACTCATCTTGTTTGTTCAACTTTGTTCCAACTTCAGGAAGACTACAGTAAACAACATCTCCCAAAGCTTCCTGTGCAAAATTGCTGATTCCCACTGTTCCAACACCATTTTCTGTCGTCACCCATTCATGTTTGTCTGTGAACTTACGCACTGCGAGCAGAGCGCGGCCGCTGCGCCGCGTGCGCACAGCGCCCGGCCCCGGGTCCCCAGCGCCGCGCCCGATAGGGCGCGCGGGAGGCCGAGAGCGCACGTAGGCAGCAGGCCGCGGTCCGCACACTCCGCGCGGCTCGCAGCGCCATGTTCACAGGGTGCGGGGGTCGCGGCGCAGGACTCCGGGTCCGTGGCGGGCCCTCCAATGAGTTTTTAGAGGCAGTAAATCACATGAGAGGAGATTGACCATCTTTCTTCATCTTTAAATATATTAAGAGATATTCATTTATTTAATAACTAGTATGTATTTGTTTCATAATTTATAAAGAATCCTTTCCATTTAAACTACAAGAAAGTAAATGTTGTTGTTGTTGTTGTTGTTATGTGCTGTCAAGTTACCTGTGACTCATAGTGACCCTATATGCAACATCTTCCTCTCCTGCACTGTCCCTCCATCCTTCTGAGCTTTATCTCCTTCTCCAAGGATCAGTCCCTCCAGGCTACATGTCCAAAGTATGTGAGACGGAGCTTCAAAATCCTAGCCTCCAAGGAGAAACTTGGCTTCACCCTCTCAAACACAGACCCGTTTGTTTTCTTGATAGTCCACGAAAGTTCAACACTCTTCTCAAGCACCACAACTCAAAGGCATCAATTATTCTTCTCTCATCGTTAGTCATTCTCTAATACATAGCAAGTAATTGTAAAGACCATGGCAATTGGGAAAAAAATATTTAATGACCGTTTAAGCCAGCACATTTACCATCAAGTTGACTCTGAGGAGCAGTGTGTCAGTAGTGTGTCTGTGGTACTCTAATTGACCAAGATTTCAGATGGAGGTTAGCAGGCCTTCCTTCCAAGGTACATCTAGGTGGACTCAAACTTAGAACTTTCAGTTAACAGCTGAGAATGTTAACCATCTATACTATCAGCAGATAAATGATAGTTTATAACAATAGTTTTCAAATCTTTTAAGCCTTTTGCAATGAAATCCTACAAGTTACAAGTATAGGCGGGGCTGCTGTGACTTGCAAATTAATCACCAAACTCTGGCACCAGGAGCTCTGGCCATAATTTACAAAAGGCCATAAAACAACATTTACAGTACTATCCTGAATTTTCAGAGAAATGCAAATTATATTTATTCACACTCATATCCAAGACTGGAAGGAAATATAACAGAAGAAATATGAATGGTGATTGTTTCAGGGGATTGGTTTAAAATATCATTTTAGTTCCTTTGTATACACCAATGCTGCCATTGTTGAGTACCAGTGAGAGGACTTGGTCCCATAGCTAGAGGATAACGTCTTGACTTCCACAGCTATGGAAGTAAATTGCTAGGGCTTTCTTCATGTGGAGTAGCTGATGTATTCAAACCACTGATCTTTATTAGCAACTATGTACATAATTCACAAGGGCTCCCTGTGCCAATGCTATATTCCCCCATTTCTACAGTGAATATGAATTTATTTTGTAACCAAATAAAAACACAATACAAAGAAGGAGAGGAGCAAAAATACTTGCACCAGAGTCATGCAGATAAGTGTTCTCCTGATTACATCTCATCGTTCTTAAGTACTGAGTACAGAGCTGCCCTTTCTCAGGTGGAGAGGATTTAACTACTGGAGACAGCATCACTCAAATTATACTCTCTCTCT
>NW_006400274.1:282380-289837 GCF_000299155.1 Elephantulus edwardii
TCATAGTTGTTTTGATTTGCATCTCTCTTAGAGCTAGGGATTTTGAACATTTCTTCATGTGCTTGTTGGCCATCTGAATGTCTTCTTTGATGAAGTGTCTGTTCATATCCTGTGCCCATTTTTTTATTGGATTATTTACCTTTATCTTGTTGTGGTACATTAAGGGCTTCTTAATGGATTTTAGTTAATAGCAATGTTGGTTCACTCAACAGTGGTTCTTTAATTGAAAAAAAAGATCCAAACTGTGATTAATTAGAGAAATAAGGAGCAGAGAAAAGGAGCACACAGAATACTTTTTTTTCCTTCAGAGCTGAAGGCAGAAGATCAAATGGGCCGAATTCTCTCAGCATATTTTTTTTTCAGGTTTTAAAACTTGATTTACATATTTAAAAAATTGTGCATTCCAATAATTAAAATCATTTGAAAAAAATGGCACTCTGATTAAATTTCATTTTATGCCACAAGACACTTTGGACAGCCTTTGCTTTTTACCCTGTATTTTACTCACTGTTGTCCCACCCAGCTCCTTCCTTCACCAACATGTGAGGTCTTTTCCCTGCCAGCCATGCAGGCTAATGAGAGTGACAGGGGCCGCCTTTAGTTGTCAGTAGTTCTAGTTTCTTGGATGTGAAAGGGGACAGCACAGTCATTTAAACTTGACCCAACCTCTTTGCATCTTACTAAGTTAAACAGCTAAAAAAACTAAAATAAGAAGGCAATGCTTGTGGAATGTTCAGAGCATATCAGGGGCACAGCCTCATTACTATTGGCTCACTTGCTTCTCCTGTATGATTGTTTCTTTTGAAGGCAGTGGGGTTTTCTCTTGTGTCTCTGTCTTCTTCAGTTTTGACTTACCAAATTTCTCAATCTCAGCAATATCGGGTTTGTCAGACATGGTTGCAGACTGAAGCGAGGAGAGCAGTAAGAGAAAGATGAGGCTATCCCGCACTGCACTGAGACAGCCAACTAGCTCAGCATTTCTTAAGCTGAAGGTATTGAAAAACAAATTCAAGCCACCAGTGGCAGTACTTAAGGATGCTTTGGGCAGAGTATTAAATGATCCAAGAGGCATTAAAAGAAGATGGAAGAAGTATACAGAGTCACTATACCAGAAGAAATTGGCTAACACAGAAGAATTTCATGAAATAACGTATGAGTAAGGGCCTGTGGTGATGGAGTAAGTTCAAGTTGCTCTGAAAGAATTGGCAAAAAGCACGGGTCCAGGAGTTGACGGCACACCAGTTGACATATTTCAACAAACAGACACTGCCCTGGATGTGCTCACAAAGTTGTGCCAAGAAATCCAGAGGACAGCCACCTGGCTAAATGACTGGATGAGATTGATATTTGTACCCATTCCAAATAGTGACCTGACAGAGTGTGGAAATTTTCTAACAATATCATTAATATCACATGCGAGCAAGATTCTGCTGAAAATTATCCAAAAACGACTGAAGCAACATGTCAATGGATAATTGCCAGAAGTGCAGCCTGGGTTTAGAAGAAGCTATGGGTACTAGGGCTATTACAGCTAATGTTAGATGAAAGCAGAGTACCAGAGGAATGTCTATCTGTGCTTCATTGACTATGCAAAGGCTTTTTTGACTGTGTGGATAACAACAAGCAGTGACTGACTCTGAGAAGAATGGGAAACCCAGAACATTTGATTGTGCTTATGGGAAATTTACACTTGGACCAAGAGGCAGGCAGTCATCAGAACAGAGCAAGGAGACATTGCATGGTTCAAAACTGGGAAGGGCGCCCACCAGAGTATTCTGTCTCCATAACTTGTCAATCTGTATAGAGAACAGATTATCAGGGACCCTGGGCTGTACCAGGAGGGTGGAAGATTCATCAACAAACTGTGTTATGCAGATGACACAACCCTGCTTGCTGAAACTGAGGAGGACCTGAAGCGCTTGCTGCAGAAGGTCACGGACTGCAGCCTTCAATGCAGATTGAAGCTCAACATCAAGAAAACAAACATTCTCACCACTAGGCCAATTGGCAGCACTGAAATAGTTAAAAGTTTTAGTTTGCTTGGCTCCACAGTAAACACTTGTGGTACCAGTAGCCAGGAAATCAAGAGATAAATTGTATTGGGAAAGTCAGCTGTCAGGAACCTCTCCAGAGTACTGAAGAGCAACGACATCAGGCTGGAGACTAAGCTGCACTATAGTCTTCCCAATTGCATGCTATGCATCAGAGAGCTGGACAGTGACTAGGAATGATAGAAAGAGAATTGATGTCTTTGAGCCATGGTGCTGGAGGAGAGTGTTGAATATACCATGGACTGCTAAAAGAACAGATTTGTCCTAGAAAGGGTGAAGCCAGACTGTTCCTTGGTGGCAAAGATTCTAAAGCTTCTTCTGACATAATTTGGGCATGTTGCAAGGAGGGACAGGTCCTTGTACAGGGACACCATGTTAGGGAGAGTGGAGGGACAGCGCAGGAAAGGAAGATCCTTGATGACATGGATCGACCAGTGATTGGGGTAGTGGGGGTAGATGTGTCAGAGACAATGAGATTGCCACAGGTTAGAGCAGGGTTACCCTGCCCTGGAAGTTGGCGGTCCACCTCCCTCGCCCGAACCCCCGCCCCCTGGCCACCTATGAATTTTGGAGTTGGTGAGAGAAGTACACAGAAGCACTGGAGAGACGGAGACAATTTGGACTGGGACAAACCTTTGGAATTTTGACCCACGCCTCCCCTTCCCCCACCCCCATCAAGCACCCCGCCAAGGATGTTTGCGCCCTCCTGCCAGCTTTGAATTTTGGAGTTGGTGAGAGGAGGGCACAGATGCAGTGGAGAGAGGGAGTGGATTTGGACTGAGACACACCTCTGGTCTTTGACCGGCGCCACCCAGATATCAAGCCCCCCCTCGCCCCAAAATTTTGTGCCCTCCCTCGCCAGCTTTGAATTTTGGAGTTGGTGAGAGGAGCACACAGACACAATGGAGAGAGGGAGTGGATGTGGACTGGACACACCTCTGGACCTTTGACCTGAGCCCCCCAGGTATCAATCCCCCCTTCCTGGATGTTTGCGCCCCAACCCCCAACATTGAATTTTGGAGATGGTGAGAGGAGCTCGCAGACGCAGTAGAGAGAGGGAGTGGATTTGGACTGAGACTCACCTCTGGCCTTTGACCCTCGCCCTCCTGGTATCAAGCCCCCCACCACGATGTTTGCGCCTCCCCCCGCCAACAGTTTTTAATTTCAGAGCTTGAGAGGAGCGCATAGATGCACTGGAGAGAGGGAGTGGATCTGGACTGGGTCAGATCTCTAGACCTTTTTTACCCACGTTCCCGGGTATCAAGGCTCCTGCCCGCCCCCCAGCATGAATTTTGGATTTGGTGAGAGGAGAATGCAGACGGAGTGGAGATGGAGTGGATTTCAACTGAAACACACCTTTATACCTTTCACCCTCTCCTCCCAGGTATCAAGCCCCACCCCCGCCCCGGAAGTTTGCACCCCCTGCCCACCAAGTTTAAATTTTGGAGATGGTGAGAGGAGCACGAAGATACAGTGAAGAGACGGAGTGGATTTGGGCTGGGACACACCTCTGGACTTTTGACCCTCACCCCCAGGTATCAAGGCCCCCATCCCGGAAGTTTATGCTCCCCCCCCAACTTTGAATTTTGGAAATGGTGAGAGGAGCATGCAGACGCAGTGGAGAGAGGGAGTGGAGTTGGACTGGGACACACCTCTGTACCTTTGACACACGCCCCCAGGTATCAAGCCTCCTGGAAGTTTGTCCGCCTACCGACCAGCTTTGAATTTTATTTTTTTTTTTAGCTTTGAATTTTGGAGTTGGTGAGTGGAGCACGCAGACACAGTGGAGAGAGGGAGTGGATTTGGACTGGGACACACCTCTGGATCTTTGACCCGTGCCCTCCAGGTATCAAGCCATCCCCGCCCCCCCCGCACCGGAAGTTTGTGCCCCCCCCCCTTTCAATTATGTGGCCTTCAGGCCAGGAGTTAAAAAAAAAACGGCATAGACCAAATTATAGCATTTTTCAACCTCCCCTTAAAAAGTGGTCTAACATTGAAGGTTTCATTTCTTTGGACTACAAACTGCTGTTTGGCCTTACCACGTTGACCTCAGTAACTCAAGCAACAGAGAGGTCCTGAACATATCCATAGAGGAGCAGTGACTTCAAACCAAGAACCAACTATCACCTTAGTTTTCAAAAACTCTTCCACGTCAATGTCTCCAAAGAAGTAGGGCACATCACTCACAACGCAAGCCCAAAACAAGATATCTCAAAAAAAAAAAAAATTGCACAGTAGCAATGGATTTCATGAAGCCATAAAGTCTGATGAAACTTCCTGCTGCAGAATTTAAAGAAAAAATGATTGAATATTTTCAATGAATAAAAAACAAACTTGAAGAATTACAGGACACTACAGTCAAAAATCAGAAGGACCTTAAAAAAACAATCCAAAACAAGACAGAGAAAACAAACGAGGCATTTGAGGACAGAGTAGAGTTTAGGGCTCTTGTACATTGGGTCAGTATGAGTCGCAGGTGACTCAACAGCACACAACAACAACAATAAACCTACTACTGCTCTAAAGGGAACTCTGGTAGTTTGGGGGTAAGGAGTCCACTGCCAAGCCAAAGACTTGCAGTTCGAATCCAATAGCTGTTCCACAAAAGAAATATGGGCAATTTCTTTTCGTAAGATTTCTTGCCTCTGACACCCATTGAAGGGTCAGCTATGAGTTAGTTTCAATAAATGGCACATAACAATAACAACACTGCTCTAAAAAGAAGACATTTTCTTTTTAAGAAAAGATAAGACACAAGGTAGAAATAAAACATTTTTTTAAAAAATTTAATTATATTTTTAATATCCTCGAGGTGTCAATTGCTGCTCAAATTTTCACAGCAACTGTGGAAAGAGACAGATGTCTCACACATTGTTTTAGGAAACAGCCCAGGGCTCTCCAGAATCATTCTCATTGTTCCCTTTCTTTCACAGACAGGAATGTAATAACCAAACCCACAGTTATTGCCAAAAAGAACATCACGAGTAAAATAACCATTAAGACAGGGTGACAAAATTAATTTATTCCTTCCTTCCCTGTGTTTAGACAGAGCAACCAAGAAGCTGCTGAGGGCAGAAGGAGGAGGAAGGCACTGCTCTCTGCAAAAGGCATTGGGCAGCACACACCTGGCTCATCCACCAGTGGCTTCCTTCTCTTTAAAGAGCAGTTGTCAGAGCACAGACAGGAACAGGGACAAGGGCCCAGCAGAACTGTCAGCAGGAATTAGCACCCAAGATCCTGCAGGGAACTGGAAGATTGCAGTGCTGAAGAATTGAAATTGCCAGACTTCCCTTGTTAGTTTTGTCTAGTGTCATATCACTTGTTTAGCAAAGGAAGCACAGGTTTACTTGTACATACTTGCTAATCTGTATGTAATAAACAATTTTACCACATCATAGACTTTGCTTCTCGACATGGTTAGCATCTGTCTCTCTCTCAACCCCACAGCACATAGAACCAAAGCCTCCTTTCAAATTCACAATCAATGACAGGGACTGAAAGCAAGCAAGGTGAAGTATTCTATGCTCAATAGCTTTCATATGGTTTTCATCACATCAAAATAGGCAGATGATTCATCCCTGGTTATTTCTAAAGCTTCAGCAGACAGTTGTGAGCTGATTCCAGCCAAGACATCATATGAAGTTTTGTTGTTCTCATAAAAAATATTTGTCTCGTTGTAATGCTGGTCATTTGCATGATGAGCCTTGTGATGTTATTAACCTCAGTGCAATTCTGAGTGCAATTCCTTCAAGTGACTACAATATTAGATTTGTGATCTATAATGGCTTTCCTTTAGACACTTTTCATAAATCAAAGTGCTAGTAATCAAGAATGGAGTGATCTTATTTTTAAAAAAATATATGCACATACATATTCACATCAAAGACCCTGTGGTGCTCTACCCAACCCTCTGGTATTGTTGGACCTGCCTCTCTCTGTTGTAGGGTTTCTATGCTGCATGGTTGCTCCACCTACCAAAGGGGCAGGCCTCAGATCTGGGAAAATAGCCCTTCTCAACCTGGAGAGCAACCTCTTGGTGAAAAAGCCCAATGGGTCATACAATTTGAAGGGTGGAGGGGTGAGGGAAATGGAAAGGATCTGGTGTGGAAAAATAACGTATTCTAATTTTGTAAGTAAACTGATATAAAAATAATCTAAAATAAAATGTATATGAATTTTTGTGTGAAACGTAATGTAAATGAAAGATTATATAAAAATGTATATGAATGAAACATACTGTAAAGATATTATTTTATGAAAATCAATAAAAATTTTTTTATTAAAAAAAAGCCCCTTGATGTAGGGAAGCTCTGAGAAATAGGCCGCCATTACCTGTTAGTCCACTGTGACTCATGTGCAGAGCCCGTGTGTACCAGGGGAGAACTGTGTCATCAGAGCATTTGCAATGGCTGATTTTTGGGAGCAGTGGATTGCTAGGCTTTTCTTCAAAATCACCTCTGGGTAGATTGGAACCTCAAACCTTCAAATTAGCAGCCAAGGACATCAACATTTTGTACCACCAAGGGACTCCCAGGTGTCCTATCTAATACTCAAAAGGTCTCAAACAAGATGAGGCACCAGTTGCCCAAAAGGATAACCTGCTTGTTATTGTCTTCTTCTCTTATCTATCTTATTTTAAATGATGCTTAGTCCTAGACATACCCAGATTGTGACCTTACCTCCCAAATAGACCACCTGCAAAGGAAGCACAGTCTCAAGATTTGTTTCTAGAGAGTATATGTGTTTTAACTAGGCGTTTTTTGTGAGCAAAGTCCTCTGGCCCTGATTGGTGAGAGAGTACTGGGCTCCTTCACATTTGGGTCAGTAGTTAAGCTTGGTTTTTGAGTTGTTTTGTTTTCTTTTCTAGTTAAATCTGTTTTTTGGAAGGGAAAAAAATCTGTTTAAAGCTGTTGTTCTGTGCTGTTGAGTCAGAACCAACTCATAGTTGACCTTCTGGTAGATTTTCAATGATTTTTCACTTGCCCAGGAGGAAACTGGCCATCTTTATCCCTTAGAGCAGCTGGTAGATTCAAACTGCATGCAACTCCTTATTACTAGGCCATTGGAGCTCCCTGTTTTGATAAAGAATAGGTATAATTTGCTTATTTTAAAAAATATGTTGTTGTTGCTATGTGCTATTAAGTCAGAACCAATTCAGAGGTGTGTTTTTTTTTAAATGTTGAATGTTTTATTAAATTGTTTATTTTGCTGCTGCAAGGCTGTTGCTTCATTGTAAAAAAATAGCACCAGCAAAGGCAGTTGTTGTTGTTGTTATGTGCCGTCGAGTTGTACAACAGCCCTAAACCCTGCTCTATCCTGCGCCAACCACACCGCCTCTGACACACCCATCCCGATTACCCCAGTCACCGAATCAATCCATCTCATAGAGGGTCTTCCCCTCCTGCG